>NC_052115.1:1995970-2051632 GCF_012273895.1 Zerene cesonia | reverse complement strand
TATTTTTCTATTTTTATGTATGTATGTGTGTTTGTGTGTGTTAAAATAAATTGATCTTTCTTTCTTTCTTTCTTTCTACTTATACCTACAGATTATAGTCATGTATTGCTGCGTTATCGAAGTAAGTTAACAGTTTTATAGTAGCGTTCTTTACATTGCAACTTCAAAATGACATAAAATTAAATCTCGTTTCTGAAAAATTTCATTCCTAGACAAGTTTTATTTTGATACGTTATGTTTAATTCCGTTTGCTGCTGTTTATGAGGTATTTACAGCAATGCGTAAGTAGATGTTTTTCCTTCTCAGTAGATCCGTTTTGGTGTATCGCCGTTGGTCCATTTCTTTCTCGAGTGTAAATATCTAACCCGTATTGTCCTGAAAGTTAACATTTATGATAATAACAATATAGAAAAAATTAATCATTCATTTAATTCTTTATTTGTTTATAGATGGTTAAACCTATACAGATTTCTAAAGAATTGAAAAAAATATTAATCACGAAGCGGGATTCGAACCCGTAACGTCTAACCACTCGGTCACCCGCAGACGGTATCGTCTCAGCACTTGTATTTTTTCTTCTCTTTTGTTTTCAGGTGTCTAAAAGACACCCCACGCCATCTATTGATATGATTAACTCTGCGGCTTTTGTTTCATTTAATTTTTACATTTATAGCATTCCTTCATGCCTTATAAAAGTAAAAATTAAATCTTATATTCAGGTCAGAGGCATTTAAGCAAGTTGTTTGGAAAGTCATGGTTTTGTATAAATGTAAATCTATATATTACATGGTCAGGTTTAAACATACAAAATGTATTATTATTTAACTACAATCTTTGATCAAAGCCTTGAGCTTATAAATACAGGATGTATAACCTTTAGTGACACTTCTAAACGAAAAATCCTATAAAAATTGTGTGATTTAATAAACCCACCTTCCTCCGGGAACGTAATGTAGAACGACACGATGTCGTCCGACACGTTCTGTTGCACGAACTTCGACAGCCGTTTCTCGTCGACGCCATTTTTGTGTAACGTCGCCATAAAGTCCGCCAGGGGGCGCGACATGCGGAATTGGATTTCTAACTCTCTTCCCGCGAACACTAACGCTTCCTAATTTAAAATGTTAACGGTTTAATTTCTCAATTAATCATTATTTTTTTGCCTTGTTTATTTCGGTTACTAATATGACGATCTGACAAAACAGTTTTATTGAATTATATTTTATTTGAAAATTAATTTGAGTTAAGTCAAAAATGTGTGGATTTGATCAGTTGTATTAGTTGTAGGTAGTGTTGTAGATAAAACTAAGCGAAAATATTTAATAATAACTATAATGTGCTATTAGTTAACATATGAAAAGTGCAACAAAACGTACCTGGTGTGTGATAGGCACGAGGCCAAAAAGTCTAGTGGCTTTAGTGGGTCCCCACTCGCCGCTCGCGCAGTCCGGCAGCGGCACCATCACTGTTTGCAGCTCAGCGCAACAAATCTGAACAAATATTAAAAAATAAGTCTATATATAGCTTAATTTCTAAAGTAGCTTTATCCATAAAAATTACGACAGGTTAAAGTTAATTTTGTGTAAAAAAGAAGGGCTGTATGCAAGGCCTTCCAAAAGACCGTGCTTTCCTTCTAGAGGTACTGGAGTATTATGGGGGCAGTTCTACATTATAATATACTAAATAAAAAGTTATGTTATGCATTATGCACATACATAGAAACATGTTTTTTTATGATTCCCAAATTTATTAATTGAATTAAATAAATAAAATTAACCTGTTCTTATTAATGAAAGGTGAGTTATTAAATAAGTACGAACGATTATGTTTTTCATAATATGTATAATAACAACTACATTTTAAGCAAATTCAATTCTAATTCTACGAAGTGTGCGTTTAGTAGTAAAGTGTATAGTGTGTGTTGCGAAGTGCATATTATATAATATAGTAGTATCTGGTGTAAAATGTATAATATATTGTATGTGTAGCGAAGTGTATGGTGAATAGTGTGTGTCTAGTAAAGAGTTTAGTGTAATGATGATGATGATGATGATGATGATGGTGATGATGGTGATGATGGTGTATGGAGTAGTGCTTTGTAGGCGTGTTATTATAATACAAATAACCTTAAACTTGCAAACGCTCTTGAACTTCATGGGCTCTCCAGTGAGGTACTCGCGCGGCGTGACCGCGTTCGCGAATATGTCGAGTAGGAACGCGCCCGAGCACGGAGCGTGCACGCGGAATGACACCACGTTGCCCACCACAGACTGCACAACAGAAACAATATATATAATTATAACTTGTCTATTATTATTAGTATATTATATATGTATATAAGCTCTCCACCCGAAAATTCACACGCTTTGTCTAAAACTTGATTCTATTAAGAATTTTCTCGAAAACCACGCTATCTATTGCTTAAAACAGAATGAAAATCAGTGGTACAGTTTTGTGTTTTAATTAAATTGTTTTATAATATGTAGCACGGTAGCTACTAGTACCCGCAGCGGCACTCGCGTGGGGCCCGAATGCAGAGTATTCTACGTTGGATAATTAGTGGCTTGAAATTTAATGTGTTACCTGCATGACGAAGCGCTTGAGGCTGACGCCATCAAAGCCGTCCCCCTCCGTGTCGTAGAACTTGAGGTTGTAGTGGAAGATGAGCGAGCTCTGCATGTGTGCCGGCATGGCTATGCGCATAGTCGCCGCACCTACACAGACATGTATTTGTTGTTACTATCCAAGTCTATACAGACCAAGCTGCATACACAGAGGCGCCTTTTTATGGACGATTAAAAATGTTATTACGTAAAGTACCGTATTAACCAATCGTCTTTAGATATCTCACGGTGCACTAAGGAAATTGTATGCCGCGATGAAACATGGAACAATGAGGGGGAGGAGCAGCAAGCAGATGCTATAAGATGTCATGATATGGTATGGAGTATGGAGGGGCATACAAATTCCAGTGTGGAAAAGCAATAGAGCTGTGTGGTCATCTATCGTCATTTTTCCACACTGGAATAAGCATTGATTTAAGACGTCATGATAACTTCCCAGGATCTGTTCTATTGAGAAACTGAATACCCTTATCGTCAATTTATTTAATTGTGTGTTATTAAAGCAATTTTTGGCAAACAGAACGAATTTTCACGCACATGATCATAGGCTCGATCATGTGATTTATAAATTGTAAAGAAAACTTTTTAAACAACCTATGTACGAATTGTGTTGTCAATGTAGTTGAATTGTACTCATACTCATCTGTAGAATCAATGAACATATTCATTCATTTCAATTCTCACACACCTGTAGAATCAGAGAACATATCCATTCATTTCAATTCTCACACACCTGTAGAATAGGAGAACATATCCATTCATTTCAATTCTCACACACCTGTAGAATCAGAGAACATATCCATTCATTTCAATTCTCACACACCTCAGAATCGGACAACATATCCATTCATTTAAATTCTCACACACCTGTAGAATCAAAGAACATATTCAATTATTTCAATTCTCACACATGGGTAGAATCAGAAAACATGTTCAATTATTTCAATTCTCACACACCTGTAGAATCAGAGAACATATTCAATCATTGCAATTCTCACACACCTGTAGAATCGGTGAACATAACAGCCTTAGTGTTGGGGTCGCTAAAGTAGAGGCCGTAGCGGAAGAAGAGCGAGCGCACGAAGGGCAGCTCCTCGAAGTCGTGCAGCGTGACCGGCGTCTTCAGCAGCTGCCAGTCCGCCGCCAGCGGGAAGAACTCGTAGATGAACTCGCGCGGGTCCGTCAAGAAGTAGTGGTCGTCGTACTCGTATCTGAAAGGGGGGGAGGGTTTTATTCTTGTTATGATGTTATATTTTTTCTTCGCCCTTCCCCAGTCTATCCTTTTATCTCCTAGTGATGGCTTACCATCAGGCGAACCTGCTCATTGGCTCAGTTTATATAATTATAATCTAACTCGCACTCTCGTCGTACGTCGCAGTTATGAATTATGCCGAGAATTTGTTGTTGGTTCTATTTCTGTGTAGTTGTAAAAAAACAAAACGTAATCTAATCCCATTTCACAATGTAACGGTTTCACATAGATTACGTTGTTCAAGATTTCAATCTTACGGTGTTTTAGAATTTACGGTGATATATACAGACTATGACTATAATAAACATATAATGGTGAAGTCGTAAGTTTGTAAGTTTGCTATTTAGAATCAAAGAAATTATCTTTCATAGATAAATTATTAATACAGGAAGGCTAAAACTATCGGACTTTCTATATAGATAGCTACGCTATAAAACTAACGATCACGCAACCTATTTCTATTCAAATGGAGCGGAGTATCATCATCCTTTTGAGATTAAATAAACAATTTTTTATCTAACAAAAGATTAGTTCAAAATCACGTTTCAACAGTCAAATAATAACAAGTTACTAATACCATAATATTAATTGTAATCCTATTTTTTTCTTTTTATGGTATTGTTGTAATCCTGTATATGATGTAATGTCACGCACTTAATAGCACTTCACTAAGCCTAATCAGATATTGGTCTTCATCCCCTCGAAGTCTGCTCACCTTAAACTATCACTCTTGCCCCTATTCCCAGGTTTAGGGGCGTCTTTAGCGTTGACCAAATGCCTCGCGCCCCAGTTGCACTGCACGAAGCGCCAGGCGCCCGCCACGTACACCGCATTCCACGAGTTTCGGAAGCGGTTGTCCTCGAACCGCACGCCGGGCTGGTAGCCCGCTGACTTGCTGTAGCCCTTGATGACAACGCAGTGGAGACCGGCGTAACTGTTCAAAACAATGGATAAAATGCAGGAAAACGGAGATAGAGAGAGAGAGTGTGAAGAGTTTTTGTTTTGACCACCAGTTCTTTGGATAAGATATAAAATCCTTTTAGACATTAGATTTTAGTAATACCACAGATAAGTAATAACTAACTAACTAACACTGGAAAACATAATAAATAATAGAACATATAACTTTATGGGGTGCCCCTTAGGCACATAAAACCGAAAGAGTAGAAGAAATTCGATTACTGTGGCGGGATCACGGGTGGCCGAGAGGCTAGGCGTTGCTACGGTTTTGCAAAAGACGCGGGTTCGAATCCCGCCTCTTGATCAAATTTTTTCAATTCTTTCAAAATTTCTCAACTTTATCGATATCTTATTTCACAAAGGTTAAATTGAAACTATCTCAAGGTTAAAAAAAATGGTTTAGAAACCTATAAGTTACTAATAGACTTTCAAATAAGTGAAAATTAAAAAAAATTTACCTGCACAATCTTTTGAATAAGACGTGGTAACTTTCAGTTCCGTGTTTAATGCCCCGCAGCAACCCGAGCGGTGAATCGCCTCGCAAGTTGTCGTCGAACTGGATGTTGTTGAGATTCTTAACGGTTATCCAGCGGAAGATTGTTCTGGCCTTCTCCACGTCCGTCGCACACCTCCCAACTAGTTGTCGGACTAGATCTGTAAATGTCTTTTGGTCTTCCTGCGCCACCTATACGATTAATTAAGTGTTAGATTTTTTTATCAAGATCGGATTGTCCTGTTAGTGGGATTTTTTTAATTAATTAATTATCGCTACATCTGTTTAATTTTCGGTTTTGTGTTTATTCATGGCTATGTTAACACCAGCCTGCCAAGTTGCCTGGCCGCGATTGTAAGGTATTAGGCAATAAATTACGGTCTATTTTGAAGCACTTCTTTCATACATATATTACAGTTATATAACTATTGAATTATACATCAGTTACGGGTCAGAACTGACGTTTGACTTACCGAAATAGCAATTTTGTCGATCTCAGCGAATTCCGCAGGATCTGTGTATATGTGGAACTTAGAAACTAAAGGCGGTTGAGGGGGAGGCGCCCTCGCCGGGTAGGGGGGAGCTTCTTCCCCATCCAGATAGAGGGAAGACGCCGCCATGTATTCAGACCTTCGCTCTTGGATCAGCTCCATCATTTCATGACTCTGCTTCTCTACTAGTGCCGCTGTAGCTGCCCTGTAAAAACGATGTGACTTATTAGTTTTAAATACATGATGTGCAGACCATTTTGTCATCATCACTTATGTTTGTATATTAAAATTGATTGATTTTCAAATAATCAAATTTTGTCTATGTATGATAAATGATTATATGTACAATGAAAATATTTCTCAGCATGATAAATCCTTCTAATATTATAAATGAGTAAGTTTGTGAGGATGTGCGTACGTTTGTTACTCTTTCACGCAAAAAGTACAGAACCGATTGCAATGAAATTTGGTACGTAGATAGCTGGACAAATGGAAT
Organism: Zerene cesonia; assembly: GCF_012273895.1. Lineage (NCBI taxonomy): Eukaryota > Metazoa > Arthropoda > Insecta > Lepidoptera > Pieridae > Zerene > Zerene cesonia. The sequence goes on along the minus strand of NC_052115.1, from coordinate 2,045,316 downwards.
AACATATAGGCAATTTTTTATCACAACGGGATACGGACTTACGCGGGGCGCAGCTAGTATATCATAATAGCGAAAGTTTGCAAGTATGGATGTTTGTTATTTTTTTCAGGGAAAATCAGTAATGTCTTTCTGTAAAAATCGTTACAATGTATACAAGATATACCTTTCATGTTCCAACATTTTCCGTGTCAAGCTCTCTTTCTTCTTATCTCTTCTTAAAGTCATATTCTTCTCCAGATCGGCTCTCTCCTGCTGATGCCGTAACGTTAACGCGCCAATCTCTGAGTCTGGTCTTCTCTTCTTTATTTGCATTTCTTGTTGGAATCTGTTCGTTAACCTCTCCAACTCTTTTTCCCATTCATCCTGCAAAGAATTTGTATTCATTCATACATATTAATGAAATTCTGATGATATTAAAGGAAATTATGCCTTCTTGTATGTTAACGTTAATGTCCGTTTTTGGTAATAATGCGTTTTACTTACTTTCACTAGTTGAAATAGTTGTAGTAGTTGAAATTAATTGATTGTTACAACTAGTCTTAAAGAGGGAAAACGTTTTAAAACTAGAATTATCTGAGTTTTTAACTTGGTGTAAATTGGATTCCGTAGAAATGGGAAACGCCCTCGCATCTGACACTCGGCGGCCGCCCCTATTTTAGGACCGTACCTTTTTTAATTTTAACAACTGTTAATATTACCTGTATTTCTTCCCGTATCCGCCTATTTTCTTCTTCTCTGTGTTTCGAGAACTTTCTGTATAAATCATCCTCTTCCTGCCGATGTTTCATCTCGAGTTTAGTTTGTTCATCGCGATCCTGGAAAATAACGTTAACGTTGATAACACATCCATGAGATAATAGAAATCTTAGAAAATGTACATGTTACATTTCTTAAGTTCCTAAGTGCGGGCATATTTGAAGAGGTTTATTCACACTAAACATATATAAACATTTTCTATGGAATATTTTATTCTCATTAGGGTTAGAATACTGATGTAAGTTTCAGTTGATCATGGTTAAAAGTTATAACGATTTGGTTAACTTCCCCGAACTTTCCATTTTTATTACAAATGCCCAGCAATCCACTTTCTACCTCTTATATTTTACAGAACGTAGTAATGCATGTAGATTGTGCCTTCATGATTGATGACATAAGAAAGAGATTGCGTGAGAATAAACCAAGTACCATTTCACACAATATAATAGTCGAGCCGTTTTGTCCTAACTCCCAAGCAATTTTACTTCCTGAACCATGTGAATTTCGTGTGATTTTCTTTTATAAACCAACAGATTTGAAGCATAACTTAATCACTTGTCATATCTTTAAAACCATCATGGCTCTTCACTTTCGCTTTGCTATTTCGTAACGTATTTGTCAAATAAATACGTGGAAACGAAAACGAATTGTATATTTGTAAATCAAAGTTGTTTAGGATAAAGATTATCATGAATATTTTCATGTATCCTAAGATTTTAAGCTTTTATTTAAGTGCATGGTGGTGCATGTTTCATGTGTCATCACGTGTCATTTCTTTTTTCCAATGGTATTCCATTTTTATATTTAACGATTTCTACACGAATGGTATAGTTTAAATATTACCAATTATGACATCTACTACTAAAGATGCGACATTCATAGTTTTCACCTCCTGGGAAAGTCATTTATAACTTTTAGCAATTACGCAAATGGTTATAAATCTTTATGGCTCAGTACGGAAGTATTTTACGATCACGATCGACTCACCATCAGCTTGAAGTGTCGCCACCTAGCGGCATTTAATAAAACCGAGGTGTCATTAACCTGCACGATCTATTGTCATTACTACAGGCAAGGTTTAATTAAACATTTCAATTTGCTATGTAGATAATTATATGGTAGATTTGAAGGTTCCCATAACGGTAAAGTGTTGAATGGTTTTTTTAGTGTCAATATACAAAAAATCATTTAAATTCTTGCGAAGTATTGATATCTACGTAGTACCTTTTGATGATTGCTTGAAAACATGATGACGCAGATTATGATGGATGGCAAAAAAAATAATAAAATTAGGAGACCATGCATGCTTCATTAAAATACCATAGTATCTAAAAGTAGGTACATACGTATATAATTTGTAGCTAATATTTACTGCAATATTATTCCAGTTTATTATTTAACTTAAAATGTTTCTATCTTTTAAGTGATAGATCAATTAAGTGTATGCGTTTATGAGAATTAATGAAAACGAAAGTGACTAACAACAAACAAACTACCTAATGCGAAAGTTCTATGTTAATGTATCATTCATCATCATACTTCGATTCTTATTACTGTCATACGTTCTTTTAAAAACGAAAACTTGGTCAGTAAATAATACGCATCAAAAGTAAGGTTGGCATATGACGTTACGATAAGGACAACATGCTAAAATGACGTAACTCCTCAGTTACTTAATACCAAAGAGTTCATGCGAGCTCCATTCAAGGTTTATTTCTTTACGATAAACAAAATAGTCGTTACATCACTTGCAACTTATGTAGGTCAAAACATGTTATTGTGATTGAACATGTATTGGCTTTTGTCTGCAGCTAGCGTAGGTATTGTTTTATTTGAATAGATTATTCGTAAAGACCAACAAATCGTTAACATGGACGTGAATGTATGTAAATATTACATAAACGCTAACAATAGCCCACATTATCATTACATTATACGAGTTTTTATCAATGCCTCGACCCGAGCGACGAATTCGTTTTTATATACGATTAAATTGCGTTGATAACGGTACTTATTAACGTCAGTAGCGGGGCAACCACACGCCGGCTGGCCGCTTATTACTATTTACAACTTACAACCATCGCGAAAATGTTAAAACTACTCAAAGGAATTCGTCGAATCGGCGTCCAATATCGGCAATATAGTAACGCAACTATAATAGGAAGTGAGCCGAACAAAAATGACCCCTATTATCAAGACAATAAAGCAAAAATGGACGAGCTCGTCGAGGAACTTTGTCAAAAAACAAACGCAGCCGTGAAAGGCGGGCCAGATGAGGCGATAAAAAGGCACACGGCGAGAGGAAAATTGCTTGTACGGGACAGGATTAACCGGTTAGTGGACGAAGGCAGTGATGTTTTAGAACTAAGCACGTTGGCAGCCACCGATATGTATAAAGGTCAGGTTCCATGCGCCGGAATCGTCACCGCTATCGGCAAAGTTCACGGTCGCGATTGTATGATCGTCGCTAATGACGCTACGGTAAAAGCGGGAACTTACTTTCCGATGACTGTGAAGAAGCATTTACGGGCGCAATCAATCGCTCAGGAATGTCGACTTCCGTGCATTTATCTTGTCGACTCAGGCGGAGCGCACTTACCTGACCAGGCTGACGTTTTCCCGGATAGAGAGCACTTTGGTAGAATATTCTATAACCAGGCCAATATGTCGGCGGAGGGAATTCCGCAAATTTCCGTTGTTATGGGATCGTGCACAGCGGGCGGAGCTTACATTCCTAGCATGTCAGATGAGAGTATTATTATTAAGGAACAAGGATGCATTTTCTTAGCTGGACCACCACTAGTGAAAGCAGCCACCGGAGAGACTGTATCAACAGAGGATTTGGGCGGAGCTGATTTACATTGTAGGCAATCTGGCGTAACAGATCATTATGCATTAGACGATGAACACTCCTTGCATTTAGCCCGAAATGTAATCGCTAATTTGAATTGGAACAGTGATCAAAAAGCCAGAATTTATCCAACGAAAGTCGACGAACCTGTCCATAATATTGATGATTTGCACGGCATTGTAGGCGCAAACATTCAAAGACCTTTTGATATCCGAGAAGTTATTGCCCGCGTAGTTGATGGAAGCCGTTTCCACGAATTCAAACAGCTATATGGGGATACTTTGGTTTGTGGATTTGCATCTATTTATGGCCACCCTATAGGTGTAATAGGAAATAATGGTGTATTGCAATCGGAAGCAGCTTTGAAGGGTTCACATTTCATACAACTTTGCGCAGCGCGTAAAATACCTTTACTTTTCCTTCAAAATATAACCGGTTTTATGGTGGGAAGAGAAGCTGAAGCGGGCGGGATAGCTAAGAATGGAGCGAAGATGGTGACTGCTGTCAGCTGTTTCAAGGGACCCAAAATTACAGTGATTGTTGGTGGAAGTTTCGGAGCTGGTAATTATGGAATGTGCGGTCGCGCCTATTCACCTAGTTTCTTGTATATGTGGCCGAACGCTAGAATATCAGTGATGGGTGGTCCACAAGCGGCTACAGTCTTGTCCTTGGTGGCAAAGGAAAAAGCTCAGAGGGAGGGAAAAGTATGGACAGAAGAAAATGATAAACAAGTCCGTGCTCCACTTGAAACACAATTTGAAAAAGAGGGAAAGCCTTACTACAGTACAGCTAGATTATGGGACGATGGTATGCTCGCCCCGAGAGATACTAGAAAAGTAATAGGACTTAGTTTATCGGCAGCGTTGAACGCGCCGTTTAGAGAGAGTAAATTCGGTGTATTCAGAATGTGATTCAAAACGAGAGAAACGTTGCGTTAATTAATGTGTTGTTATCTTATCAGAGGAGTGGTTTCAAGACTGTTTATCCAAAGACTGAGAATTATTCAAATATGATACCTATAGATTAAAAGTGTTCTTTGGAATTGTAAACATTTATCGTTAATAATATTCGTCATCGCTATCTGCTGTAACATCATGCCAAATACAATTAACTCACAATAAGAATCGAATCTCCAATTACCGCCATGCAAACCGAGAAACCGATTGAGCATTCCGATATAAATTTGATAAGCAATTTAATTGCTAGCGCCGAAAGAGAATGTTAGCGAACGCAACGCGAACAATGGTGCGATAAAAACAATATGCGGCTGCGCATTAATATGTAAATGTAGTCGGTTACGCACCCACTACGCTACAATTCTCATGATGCTGGCGTCATTTACTGTTATTTTACTGCAGTCAGGTGTATGTTTTTTATCCGACCGCCTCGATTGAGTGTTTCGTTTGTAATTGGGTCACGGTTTTTTATTTTGTTGTTTGCAAAATTCAAAATTAAAATTATACTTTAACACTTTATTTTTTCTTTATTCAGCAACGGTTATTTTTATGTATAAATAGATACGTTTACACGAATTTTAATACATAAAATATTTTAAAGTGTTAAAGCGATAAAATCCAGGACATTTACCATAAATAAATTCTTTTTTACTCCAATCCATGGCTTTTTAATGTAAAGACACTTTTCGAAAATCTTCCACACCCACTATAAGAAAGGTCTATATCTCTCTGTCTGTGGGTATATACATGAAAATTCTTTTTATTAAAGAGGTTAGCTAAATGTACATTTATATGATGTTATATGTATGAGAAACCATAGACCAAAATTTTTAAATCATGCCTTAATTATGCCATAATGTTTTACAGTCCAGACTTTGCATTCTGCCCTAGTGTTGTAGTAATATACATACATTTTGCGTTTTGTCAGTTAAACTTCACTGACAACCGATGTCATTCAGAACAGTGATGCGGAATTAGCGTATTAGTATTCAACGCATAACAAATGGATGGTAAATAGACAACCTCACATACAACCTGTAGGTTATCATCAACCCATATATGCCCATATATTGGGAACATATATGCCCATATGTTGGGGACACAGGCCTCTTTATTAGGATAAATTGTTTTCCAATAAAATATAATAACATACGGACATACCGAACCTACTTACTTATACTGTAAAGAGAAAAAAAAACAGAGAAAATTAAGAAACGAATATTGGCCATGAATCTTCCATCTTACTTCTGCTATAAATGTTTATTGTTGAATCACGCAAAAAATTCAGAATGAACTTCACTGAAGTTTGATAAACATTTCCATACCTCAGCGCCACGCTAGCAAAACTGTGAGTTTAAGCTGCTTTTCAAATAAACCATTCAACTTTTGTTCAGATTATCTTAACGACTGCAAAATATATGAACGTTGAGCTGCCATAAAGCATTCACAAGTCCCATACATCATGCATAGTGCACGTTATCTCTTTACGCTTTCCAAGCACGGTGGCCACGCGTTTTTTACCCAACATTCTTTATAAGAAACTATCTTATACCGATGCGCAGGCTATTAACAGAGTTAATTGCCGATTTGTATGCCGAATGAACATGCCCTGTTTTAAGTGATGTTTTTATTTTGTTCTGTGCGGTAATCACTTTTGAGATCACTTACTAATTACATACGTATTTTAACTCGTCTCAATTAGAGTCCTAGGATCACCATTACAAAGTAAGAAAATTGTGCCTAGTTGGAGAAGTGCTATTTTTAATTAATATGTAGCTAATATTCAATTAGTTTTGTTTCTACTTAGGATTTTTCTGTGACGCCGCGTAAATATATAAATCTTCTTTATATTTAAAATCACATAAACACAATAACATATTTTTCAATCTCATTAAATTTTTCAGTTTGCTATCTTTTCTTCAAATTGGTATTTTTAAACATACCAGCTATACTAAAACGATATTAACAGATAAAAACATGCTTAGCCGCAGCCATTCCCAAATGGCAAAGATATTTTACGACGTGCATATGGAATTATAACTTATTGAAGCAAATAATTTGTATTTCATTTTACTCAATACAATGGGTTGTATTTTTGTTTTTATTCAATCTATCTTCGCGATCATTGACTTTACAGAGAAAGTTTTTAATTAGGAACACGGTTGATAGGCCGCCGATTGTGTAACCGAATGCAACAGATAAAATATGACAGCAGATAAATTTCATGCACTTTTGGCGGGAAAAGTTATTTATAGTACTTGTAGTGTGCGCTTATGTGTATCAATACGTATAAAATATGCGTTAGTAGTAGTTAGTAAATATTCTAATTTAGAAGTGATTATAAATCGAATTTCATGCTACAAAATGACACAATTCTTTAAAATTTTAGTTTATGGCGGGGTTAAGATAATCTTCATTATTTTTTCTAAGCAACATAAAAAACATTACTCTTTTTTATATAGAATTAATTCCGTAATGTCTAGATGTAACCCACAATAATAATGTTATGTAATATAATAGTTGCATAAATAATGGCTAATACATTAATAATACGTTAAAATAAACAAAAACATTACTAAAAACATAACTTTTTTAAACATAAGTAAGTACAAACATTTATCTTAGATTTTGTGAAAAAAAAACCTTATGATATTTTAATATCGTAATAGCAGCAGTTACCTATTGAAAATGTTCAATACATAGTTGTTGTTGCTTTACTATAGACGAAAATTATTAGGTTACAATGACACTTGTTTATTTCCGTGATGTCATACCTACAAATAACAGATAATATTCATTATATTAATAAAGCGCAGTTATCTAATCCATACATTGATTTCGCATTAGCCTAAATTTATTACATTTTCCGTTCAACTTTGTATAATTGACTTTTCTATTAAGTAACAATTTAAATTTTAGGTTTATTGGTTATTTGAATCAATAACACTCCAACTTTATTGGACATTAAGTATAATCAAATTAATATAGAAGGCAAAAAATAAACAAATATAAAACATTACTTAGCGATATAAAGAAACGACCTCTGCTATTGATAGTTGAGTTCATAAATATCCAATTCATCTATTAACATTCTTTCCTAAAATATTATATTATCTGTGCTATATAAGCTGTATTCATATCTATTAGCACACAAAGCGCATCTATGCGTTTGAATGTCCAACAACTGCTTATTTAAATAACAAAACAGTTCCTACATTTATAGAATTATTCTTCCGTAATGTCTAGCTTTAACCCACAAGGTTGCAATAATAATGGCTAATGCATAAATAATACATTTATTTAAAACATTAATAAATGTAAGTATAAATTTACTATAGAAAATAAAATGGTAAAAATAAAACATATATTTTCATTGTCTTGATGTGGATGCTGGGTTACTGGGTACCGATAATAAAATATAGTAAAAAAAAAATATTACAACATCTAATACGAGAATTAAAAATTTCGAGAATTTCGAGAATTTGAAAAGCACGCACCGTTTCAGAAACCTCAATTTTTTTAACAGCTCTCCTCGTGTATGACAAATTCGCGAATCATTTTATTATTATGTTACATGTATACCGCACAAATGTTTAATTTATAATTATATTGTTAAAATCTTAAAACAGATATAGAACAAACAAAAAAAAAAAAATCTAAAAAGTAATTTAATGTATCGAAATGGTATGTGATATATGGTTACTATTTTCTTATATGCAAAAACTTATACTTTATTCTCATTATCAATAGAAACCTTCAGAACAGCCTTAGAACACGTTTTAACAGTATTCGCTAGATTCAAAGGCCTACACAATGTAATACGTTATTTATGCAACATCGCCTTTTGCCAATTAAATTGCGCCCACGCATCGGCGCATTAAACGATTATCAAATTTACAAGTTTCCACTAAAATTATGCATTATACGTTTAGGAATGAAATTTATCGTCTACGTGTTAACAGCGACGCAGTATATTAATCAAAGATTATATAGATGCAATGTCTCCTGGAGATAGTGTCATGTCTTAAAGACAATTTTCTAAAATATTAATAGCTTTAGACCGAAAAGAGTTCATGCATTTAAGTCTCTTCTTCCTTCTGGAGATTATCTCTTACTACTTATACGTAGGTACCTATGTTATCTCTGATTAATTTTAAGGTAAATTATTCTATGAAACTTAAATCTAGCAGCTACCATGAGCTTTATATTACAACAAAGTTTCATTTTGCATTATTTTCTTAAAGATCAAAACACGATCGGTTAAATGCCTGTGATTACACATAAAAAACCGATGATACATCACATGGTTAATGGTTAACAAATAAAACAGATACACGTAAAAAATGTACAACCATCGTACCTCATACCAGCACGAAGCATGCATCACATTTGCCGGGTTTTTGCTAAAGATCAAGCATATGATTTATTCCCCACTGAATAGTGTCTACGGTATAAGGTTTCCCACGCCCGACGCCGGGTGCATTCACATGTTGCTAAGCTCTTTTATACAGGCATTGATTTGTGGACGTGTGTTATTTTAAACAAGCTGAAACACATGACTTTACGTTTAATTCGGTAACAAGATTGGATGTTATTTAAGTCCCATCTTTGCTATTTAGTCTTCATCTGTTTGACCAACTTCTAAATCGATGTTCCATTATTTAATAATGGAAATCATGTTTCTCCTAATTCAAAAATTTGACAATCTCTATCAATAATATAAATGCATCACGCAATAAAGACAATAATATAAAACTATGACCCTACATTTCTTTTTTAGTAAACATGCTTTTATTTACCCACTTTAATCGGAAAAATTTATCTTATTATACTGATTAGGATCGTACACTCTGTATAAGAGAAAGTGACAAAATTTTGTTGATTTAAAAAAAAGTCTGGTTTACTTTATAGCTGCAACCCCGAAGAGTGTGAAATAAGCTATTTCAACTTTGTACAGAAAATGTGCACGAGGCTGCGAGCTGATATTCATATAATTTCAAAGGAAGGAGAATTTGATATTTCCAGGACCATTACTATCGTTGATATTGAGCCACATCGTTATTCATGCGCTAAGCTTTGAGATACATTAGCTTATCTGCTATTTGAACTTACTAAGTTATGGTAACAATTGGCTTGGACTGCGATTGTCTATTAATTTTATAGATACCGTTATTATTAAGATTATTGCTATATCGAATGACATTACTTTGTAAGTTTCGATAGCCTTTGTTTTTGAAAATTATTATTGTATATAATATTAAGCGTTGCCAATGAAAAAGGAATATAAGGTCAATAATAGGGACATGCCATTTTTAAATAAGTTCTTTCGGATATTCACTCGTCTGTTGTTCCCATACATTCCAGACTAGCAAATTATAATAAACATCGATGAGTTAAAAAAAAAATATCGTTATATTTTCCAGCAACAATTCCGAATGTAATTAAATATAAATATACCAATTTAACTCCGGAACTTCTAATCTAATCTTTATGAAACATATGTGAAACAACGCATATCTAAAAACCACAAAGAGGAAGCATAATATACATACAAAGTACCAACAAGAACACACATCACTGGCTAGCTTTTCTATATTTTATAAAAAAAAGAAACTTCTATGTCACTTATAAACAACGTTGCTATCTATTGGTGAAAGAATTTTGAAAATAGGTTCAGTAGATCCAGAGATATCCCCCTACAACGTCACAAGCTGTGCCTCTATAAACTAATATTATTTATATAAAATAATAGCATCAGATTATTTTATAGTGGCATAGATTGCAAAGAAATAAAGTGACATAAATTCAATAATTCTATCAAATACACCTGGTACATAGAGCCCTTTTAGACGCATCGAAGCCGCTCAAAGCGGTCACATATTTTAATAATCTTACGGTAATGTTGGACGTGAGAATGAGAATTAAATCTTTTGTTACTTTCTGGGCTAAGTTTGAGGTTAAAAGGTTATTTAGATTTATGATTAAATCGGTTTGGGAATTCGCTTTCGTATTAATTCTATGAATGTTTTTAAAACCGAAATAACGGTTGTAGCGGAACTCTTTTATAAGGAATTCGTCGAATGAAAGAAAATCTTATCAAAGAAATGATGTGAAGATGTTTATGATATGATTTTTGAGACTGGAGCTAGTTGGGGGGCTAGAGAGTGACATAGGTTAGTTTTTATCGTGGGCAAACATCTCATTTCCAAGAGGAAATTCATTATGATGCTCAATTGAATTTTTCGAAATTTATGAATCCGTTAGATGGCGCTATTATAAAAATGTGTACTTTAAGACGACTTTTAGTTTTGTTTGACTAGACGGGCAATAGCTACTCTCACATGTGATATAAAAACTATCTTCACATTAAGTAAGCTATATTTCGCTATCCTTTTAATCGTATCTTTTTTTCATTGTTAAAGTAATCTTAATTCTTATATTAATGATATCTTTGATCTGAACCTGTAAATGTACTTAAAATAATTACAATAACAGCAGAGGTGTTGCGTCACGTCAATCTATAATCAGTTCATTATATTGCTTGCTCGATATACCTACCTACCACGTAATGCGATGTATTGTTGTTTTATATTACAGTTATTGTAGTAGCGGAGCAGATAGCGGCACGTAAGCTCGTGACCCCTTTCCTTTGACGGTAAAAGTACTTGATATTTTACAATAAAATCTCATTAAAATTGACTAGATACATGTTTTTGTGTACTTTTATATAACTGAAATATATATTGAAGTAGGTAAGTATATAGTTATAGGTAAGTATATATATAAAACTATATTTCAAATAAAAAAAAAACACTTTAACCCATAGTTCTGCAAATTTGTACAAGTTCAATAAATACTTTTAAAAAAATTGCTAATAAATATACTTTGACATTAAGTGCTAACAACACCGATGCTGCCAGATAAAACACTTATGTTATAACAATGATTGAAGAGTTATAAAATTAATCAATGTGCAGTCCCTATGTAAGAATTATTTATGAGAGCCAGAGTAAAAAGATGGGAACATCGATGTAGATATCATAAAGGCAACGATAAGATAGACACCATAAATTATAGATGATATTGACAAAGAGGTAAAATTTTTTTTAAATCTCGTTTTACAGTCTTAGATACTATAAATTGTAATATTATAGCACACTGGCACATCTACAGTTTTATGTTTGAACAAATGGAAAATATAAATTTAATTATTATAAGACTCTGAAAAAAACAGTAACAACTACGCTAGAAGGTCAATGAATCAGTCAATATGCTCTGTATAATTGAGTACACTATTTCTACCCCGTCGAACGCGACCTACCGCGTGCGTAGGCGCAAGGTCGCGCACCCACTCGATCAAGCGGCTCAGTCTGCGCCTGCGCAGGTGACATTTGCACTAGATACGTGGGCAATTATGCACTTTTCGATCACTACTACATTTACTAAAGATAATATAACTATATTAGTACTAAAGAATTATTATATGAGACGATGAATTGATCAAATTGTTATGTATGCATTGGTTCCTCAATTGAGGAATCATGACATAAATTAAGAAGGAAACAAACGAATAAAAACTAAGAAAACGATTAAACGAAAGATGAATGCGAATTATTTACAAATTGCAAGTACACAATTTGATTAATAAATGTATGTTTTACAAGTATAAAGAGATAGTAAAGCTGATAATGAGATGCACGAAGCCTACGTAACTATAGCGATCATAAATAATGGGTTTATTAATAAAATATGCTATTACAAGCCGTCAAGCTAGTTCGTTTAATGAGTATTTATTGACTAACTGTCGCTTACGTATTAACGTCAGATGTATTGCACGATATTCAGTGTCTATCTTAAATTTATTTATATGTAAGTAATTCTGTTAATATTTTAATTGTAATTATTAATTATAGTAATTATTAGTACGATTGTATTATATTTCTGGTATCTCCGCTGGTTTGACAATTTGTTTGTATACATATTCACATCTTTAATAGAGACTTCCTATATACTTACTTTTTAGTACAAAAAGAAGTATAATGAGAAAAAATTAAGGAGTTTTTATGAAATATATTGTGGTAGACGAGCAGGCCTCGGCAAGAATTAGGCCAGCTCACACCAGGGAAGTACCACAACCCCACAGAAAACCACTGTGTTTCGTGCGGTGAGTGGGGGAGCCGGAGGCCCGTTTCCTTTTCCTCACCCGTCCCAGTCCATTCCTTCTTTACAGTCTTTAATCCTTTCCTTTTCCTTTAAAAATAAATTTTATAAAAGCGGGCCGCACATTCGTAGAGGCACTACCTTTGCGTATGTTCACGCGGCGGTGGTGATCGCTTACCATTAGGCGAACCACAAGCTCAGATGCCCGCTATGACATAAAAAAATATAAATATAACAAAATAAAAGTTATGTTTAAATATAGGCCTAATTACTTACAACAAAGATTACATATTAAATTGCGTTTAATATGTTAGTAGACTCTGTATTTCATATACTTGCGATGATATACAAGACAATTCCTATGAATTATCTTCCGTTTTGAAAACGGCATTTAAATTAAACGCAAGAGCGTTAGAAAGGCGCGTTCTCACCTTGTAAAAACAAATAAATTTATAGTCGCACTGACACTCAACGAGACCTACGGATATACACGACATTATAATCACATTAATGACAGTGAAACCAGTGCAAATCAACCTTGACTGAGCCGAGTCCAGATGTCACATGGATGACTTTCTTAAATACCTAACTCACTTTCTTCTTAATATCTCTATGCAGGTAATGCTGGCTGCACATATTTGCATACGACATGCATGCTCAAACGGCATGTGCGCCGTGTGTCGATGAGTATGACATTTCAAATCTTCTATTTTCGAACATATTCGAAAAATTTAAAGAGTCTATTTTGATTTTTTAATGATATGCATTTGCAGATAGTTTGAATTATCATAATTTGCAGAAACGTTTTTAATTTTAATGTTTCTTAATTTTTATTTTACTTTAAATATTGACTTACCTCTACAGTAATTTTAAAGAAAAAAGTATAACAATACATATTAGTATGATTTAATTATATACATTTTCATGCACAAACAAATATAATATAAAGTGAGGTTATTGTTTTACAGCCGCATGGTATCATTGGTCTGCTCCATGATAACACAGGTATGAATGACTAAACAATACACAGCATTGCTTCACATGCATCAGGCATGATGGTTAATAAACTATCATGCAAATTGGACAGTCAACTAGTTCGTGTCTAGGCTCTATCTGGCAGAAAATTAACATACCGCATGTAAACGTAGTATGAAAGTTAGGTTTAAGCCTTAAGTTATGCATTTCATGACTCCGGGTGTTAATATCTTAATGATCTGTGTTGTAAATGATTATTATATAGCTGTTATATTTTATTGAGAATGCACGCTTTCGTATTGCAAATACAAGCGAATAAAATATGTCCAAACACTTTATTCAATAAGGAAACAGTTTTTCATATAATAATTAATCTTCATTAAACCTAAGCAATTAACAATCTAACGCTTCTTTCAAAGTAAGAAAAACATGTTATTCTTACTTTGAAAGAAGCGTTAGATTGTTAATTGCTTAGGTTTAATGAAGATTAATTATTATATGAAAAACTGTTTCCTTATTGAATAAAGTGTTTGGACATATTTTAAGTTTTAGTAATCAAAGTGAGTCAGCGAGAAAAAAAAGTATTTTAGCATATTTGGGGATAATTAAGAAACAGTAGCCAAACCTTATTAAAGCTATTTCGAGGCGGAAATTACCTAGTTTAGCTTTTCGGCACAGATGATCAAATACGACTTTAAATAATACAGTATTATGTTATCTGTGCTAATACTCAACATTTTTAAAATCCTTTATTTATAAACGATGGTATCGAATGATGAAAATGGGATCCTAATACTAATATTTTTCTTTGAAAATAAACAGAACATAACGTTACTTATTTTAGTAAAGCACTATGTTTAAAGACAGTTTTAACGCATTTTACATTGCGTTTCCATTTCCCATCAGGTGCATAAACTGAATGATTCATTCACAAGGAATTACCTGATAAATACCTCTTTTATCAGATAGAAAATATCTATGGAAGTCCGGTTTTCTCTGGCACAGACGCGCAAGGCTTCATCATGTTTTATTCAATACCACACGTCAGGTACACAGTGAGCGCCAAAAATAAAAGACAAATATATTCTTGTACTGATTCAATGAATTTATGCATTATTTATTATTAATGTGGCTCATTTGTGTTGTAATATTGTTTTATTTGGTGTCTCGTAATTCAAAGAAACGCACATATTGGCGCTTAGCACAAAAAAGTTAGTTACTCTGGTACGTGTTATCATAGTTCAATAAATCCATTTTTAAAAAAAGAAAAAAATAAACTCATTTTTTTTATTGAGGAATGCATGAAGTTGCTTTATGTTTGCTTCTTTTGAATTGAAAATAGATTTGTATGATAATTTTTTTCCAAGAGCTTGGATATTTTATTCATTGATGTTAATGATTTAAATGCTAAAGTTTAGATCAAGATACATGTACGAATTAAAATTAATAGAAAAGAGGAAGTAATATTCAATCGTGCTAAACGATGTTAAAATTACGTAATATGCCTAAATGAATCAATGACCAGCTTAGGGGCTAGGGCCCGTGGAGCCTGACCATGTATGGCCACTGCCCATGTTCTAACTTCTAACCAATGACTTTTTTACCAAAATACGCAGAACGGTGTCGTAATTGCCATTTTTGTTATATCTATTTTTGGATAGACGATTTTTATAGCTTAGACATGGATAGAGCGTAGTTTTTATTAATCGTCGTTTATTTCTATCCATTTCGAATATAGAATAGATTATATATGGAGAAGAGAGAACAGATAATCGAGTTTTTTCCTTTAGTCATTTTATAAAGATTGCAGTGGCAAATAAATAATATGACATTATGAATTGATTTTATTTTTTTCTTTTATTTGTGACACCTTTAACCCCTATTTGTGCAATTTTATAAAAATACATTCTTATATAATACAAGAGCTTCTGCTTACCTACAAATACTATTTTTGATATCTCTAAAAATGTTTAATATTTTAACAAGGTTTTATTACAATCTAATAATAAAGTTTTTTATTTTTACATCTTAGCATCAACATACAAGTTCTAATAAAAATTACCTACATAAAAGTTATTTTTTCCATAAGTATTATTACTTGAAATTGTTGTTTATCCATTAATTTACACACGCATGAGTTTTTAGCGAGCTCTTTATTTGGAAACCATTAAAATAATAAGGAGTCAATGAAACTCTGTATACAATAATTATAAGCCGTAAGATTTAAATTCATGTCTTGTATGTATAAAAGCTGCCATTCACAGTACAGACAAGATAAAGTTAATGCTGTTCACGCTGCGATGACGAAAGTTGAATACTATACACGCCAGGTCGGGCTACCAAACCTTATTTGGCGCCGAGATTTAAAACGTGCACAGATTAAAAAGTAGGTAAATAAACCGTGTTACCATATTCATCTTTTCTCCTTTGGGTTTAGGTTGGTTAAGTATTTTATCTCGATTCGATTAATAATTTTGATATTGTTTAGCTCATAATATTTCATCATCAGATTCTGTTGTAAATCAGCTTTATAGTTACGCTCTGATAAAATATAAAACATAAACAATAAAAGGCTTCGCGACAACTGTTTATAAAATATAAAATGAGTGAATTTAACTTTTAAAACCTCGCTTTTTCTTTAAAAATGCCTACGAAATTACGAAAAAAACACATAACGTTCTACGTCATAAACTGAGAACACATTTTTCAAACACAAAACTGAAATAGTTGTATAACTTTACATTACAATTTTTAATATAGTATACTAAGTATGGAAAATGCATTCGTTCCGAGTAAGATTCGTGCTAATTAGCTTTTCCTATGTTTGGTTACACGACTGTTATCCACTTTGAAATTAAATTTATTTTTAGTTAATGTTAAAACGCAAAATTAGTTTATTACTACCAGTTTACGCGTCATTGGTCACGCGCACAACGCTATTATTTAAAAAAAGCAGGATAAACAATATCATCAAATGAACTGCATTTTCTTCGGTTATATAGCCTTCGATTTATGAACCAAAGTTGTGAAACTTACCAAATAACAATCGATCGGTTTCTCCCTCGGTCTGTGATAGGCTTTCTGCAGTTCTGTTTGTTTGAGAGCGTGCGCTATGTGCAGTGCGCTTGCGTCGAACCGTCCGTACTGGTAGTCGGGCGTGTCGCGGGACAGCTCGCGAGCGGGCGAAGCGTGCACACTGCCGCCGTTGGTTGCTCGGGTCGGTGATACTGGGGAAGGAGGGTTGCTTTAGAACAAGCAATGATACACACTATACAAATCTCGGTTATTATAAACATTACATGAATTTAATAATATGATAGATGGCTTTTTTGGAAATCAAATAGTTAAATTGATATATTAGCCACCAATGGAACCTATTATAAAACCAATGGTGGTTTTGTGATAATATAATAAAATTTCTCTCTTTTTCGTCTTTTTTCAAGTTACTTTAATATAGTTATTTTAATATAGCAGTTAATCCCAATTTCATTTATTGATATGGATGTTACAGTCAAAAACTCAAAGCCAACAGTCATACATGTTTTTAACTCAAGGCAAAAATGGTATTGATCGGCCATGAGGCGCACAGACTCTAGGCAGTGCTATTTGATGGACGTTCCATGTATCCAGACTAATCGGTTCGACTCCACATTCTTTATTGGAACCGAAAGGGACTGAAACATGCTTCGAGATTCTATGTTCCCCGACGAGGACAATATAGAAGTCTTCAAGAGGAGAGAAAACAGAGAACAGAATCTTCTAGGAAAGCGCGCCCACATCTTAGGCCACATATCAGCTGCCCATCAGGCAAAAGGCGGCAAAATGTGACATTGACATATCTTTTTTTTTATGCCATCGTCGGCAACAAAGAAGATATGTTTAAGAATTGTATGTATCGTATGGTGAACGTTATAACCGTTTTTCCTGCTTATTTGCGTTTCTAACAAATCATATAATCACAGCTAAATAACCGCACACAGATACACATTGTATGTATACACTTTGCCAATTAAAATTCCTCCATAACGATTGCAATCAGATAAATACCTATTATAAAGATAATGATGTATTTAAATAGGTAGATGGTATGAATGCAACGGCTGTTTCGATGCAGACGTGATTATATGATATGAGAGGCTTGCCTTGTATGACCGTTAGAACTATGAGACCTTGTTATAGGATACCTGAGCGTACAAGCTGTGCCCCTCGACATCGTCCGTGCGATATTGCAATAAAAGCTTTCTTATGCTCAGTTTGCCAATGCAAATTTATTGCTTGATGTTTGATATAAGCGAGTTCGCACAAATATATACAAAAACAAATTTACACTTTTTTTTAACCTAAAATAAAATAATAATTATTACTTTTATACCTCAGAATATCACAACATATTACTTAACGCGTTAATAAAATTAAAACAAAATTTTGCCATAAAAAATATTTATAATTATGACAGTTCTCCATAAGGCTAAAGTTTAGGTGCTTATTTTGAAGAAATATATCAAACGTTGTTGTTTCTGAGCGACATAAAATTTAATTTTTATATTTGCTGTATATTTTATAACCTTGACCACAGATGCTATGCTTTACCTACCTAGTACCTTGCCGTAATGTTGCAATTAACAAGAATAAATTAGTATAAAAACGAGTTACGTGATATTTTCTTGCTTTCAGATGCAACTATTAGATACACGCGTAAACGTTAATCCTGCTAAATTATTCTCTAAATATATTATAATATACTAGCATAACCGGCCACGCGTTGCTGTGGCTGAGTAATAATTAAAAATATTAAGATTATAAATCATTGGGATAATTTATCCAAATAAAAACTATCCTATATCTTAAGTTTGACCAAATTACACATAAAATGCCAAATTTCATCAAAATCGGTTGAGTTGGTGAAGTGTTCATTGGGAAGTACATCATGACACTGGATTTTTATATATTACATTAAGATAAAACGAAAATTTTTCACAACGCTCAACTCGTTATCTCAAACCTTCTTCATTTTCAAGACATACCTATTGGGATTACCAACCTACCCCAAAATAGCGTTCTGTTGTTTCTAAAATATTGAATATTTAAGTAATACAGTTATATAATTAGAAAGTTAACTTTACATTTCGATTTAAAGCAGCTATAAATAATACGTAGCTAAAGTATAACTTACACAAATTAGTGAATATAGAATATATATATTAGCTTAGTTGTTTAGTAAATGTTGGTTTCTTTTTAAATACATAACTTTTTATTTTATCTTTATAGCAAGAAAGACAATAGTGACGAGACTGGCACTGATAAAAAAGTTAGATCAGTATGATGCAATTGCATTGTTATGCATGTATCTAAAATACAATAATATATTTATAGACTATATACGAATAGTAAAAGTTATTATGAAGTTAAATGTTATTTATATTAAAGAAACAGAGGTCACTGTGACTATCAAGTATCAACTGCTATCAAAAACTATAAAAATAATCTTATTAGTATAAATTTCGAGCATTATTTACTATTTGAACGCTCATAGAACCATAACCAAACATTAGGCTCTAGTATCACACTTTGTGTTATGTAATTCGATACATTTCAAAACTAACTCTATAACCCTCTATGCAAGTTTTCAATTAGTTAGACAAACATAACCATGTCAACGACCATTCGCATGTAGTCATGTGTTTTTCAACCGGTTCACATAGAATTCCGCTAATGCAATTGATAAATTTTACTAATCCGCACACATACATGGTTAAACAGCACTAGGCATGTGTTTTATGTCCTTATTTTAATTGCTGTTGGACTGATTACTGGTGGAATTCGTTTTAATTGGTAAAATGAACTCTTATGGATAAGCAAACGTAAGCGATGCAAAGCGTAATTCAATTTTTTATGAGGAGTCGGTTTAGTTATAATGCTGTACGTGAGTCGCACCACAGATAACATAACACTATATAGGTTGTACTAAAACATGAAAAATTAAATTTGTGACACGTCTTTCTATACTTTTATTTACCATTTATTTCCTTTTTACGTAATAATAATAATAACAACGTTATTTTTTTCTTACATACAGTATATAGTATATTTACAGATTGAATAGTTCTGTCCGTTTGATAAAGGTACAGATATCTACATGAAGTATGTGAAAGTGCAAACGCGTGGCGTGGACTTGTGGTAAACATATTTTATTCATTCACTTACGAGTAGAATAATCTTGATGACAATTGACCGTTTTTGCCCTATGAGACTTGTGAGGTTTTTTATAATAAATATTTACTGATCGAACGTAGATACATGATCTAAAACATTTGTTTAACTCGAATACATCTACTTGTATATATTGATAAGTTGATATAAAAGACCAAAAGTATTAGGCACCTACATATATTTTTTTAAATAGTATCTGCCCGCAACTTCACTCTCGTTGTAAAAACCTTAACCTAATAGTTTTTGTATTATGCAGAATAATAAAAGAAAACAATGTTTCGTAATTGGCCTATCACAATTTATTACATGTAAATATGTACATAAATATGTATTAAATATAAGTAAAGAAACGACATCATCATATAAGCGCTGTTACAGTGTGTTTAATCTATGTTATTAGTAAAACCATGTAGAAAACACCTGTATTTCTTCACCCATATGCTCCCGATATGGTGTAGGCGACATTTCAAAATACCCATTTACCTGTTCAAATTACAGCATGTGCGTAAATAAGTTATTTCCTTAGTATTAAGAGCTTGTCTGTTACTGGAAAATTATAGATGAATTTTAACTGTGAAAACCTAACACGTATATGACACGTATCAATGTCGGACTGAACCATTTGTAAAGGAAATTTCTGTCCACTGAAACAACGCGAATTAATCTATTGACAAAAACTAGTCATCTACAAGCGTGTGTAAGATTGGAATAGTACAGACTTACGCAAACATAGGTAGGTTAGTTAGTTTAAAATTTATTAATATTTCGTCTACCTTTAGCTTTTAAGATTACTTAATTTTTTAAACAAAATACCATTTAGGTGACTACTTCTTTATTTACTCACACAACGAACAATTAGAAATTGAATGAAATGCCTCTGTTTGTATGAATCAATTTAAAATTGGTTTTGTTATTAAAGGCATTATTATTAATACCTACCTACCTATTATATTAGCTATCGAATTCAATGCAATGTAATATTTACTACACGATAGATCATGTAATCACGTTAATTAATTTTTAAACAATAGTTATTGGACTGAGAGGGGAGATATAATATCTTAACAAAAACGTATTTCTCACCAACTTACTATATCTGTTCTTTGTAAACTAGGAAACAATTTCATTGTTATCAATAAGTCAATCTTATTATTATTACGTTTAACTTACGATTATAATCATAAGAAAAGTTACGTCGTTTATTTAATTTTTTGTAATTAAAATTAGCCCAATAATTATTACCTCCAGTTAAAGTAATCTGGATAATTTTGGACGTTCCATCAGTTGCAATCCGTAGGTTTAAAATCCGTAAAATAAAGCTATTGCCATGTACTTACACTTTAAAGAAAAAGTGAACTTCTTTCATGTATACCTAACAAATATTTTTCTTTGAGTTCTTTTCATTGAATTTTATATGTGAGCAACAAAGACAGTTAAATTCTGATAGCGTTGTATAGTATACGACCGCTATTCCTAGAATGGTTAGGTATACCGTATAACATACCCACCACGTATGTAATTTATGATGAAGTCCCTCAATTCAAACGTATTGTAAATATGTTATTGTCTCTCTCTGTCATAACTAATTGTAAAAAATATGGAACATAAACGAAAGTGTAAGTTATTATCTGTTTAATTGTACTATAATTATTGCTTTGCATTCACGCCAATTCACAAATTACCAATACTTTCATGATCACGACACGATACACTAATTACCAGCCTAGCATTATGCTACATTTGCTATATTACACAATAAATAGCTAAGAATTCAGTGACTGTTTGATCTCGTGCGTGTTTAAGTGACGGTTACTAAATCAAGAGCGAGTGTGGCATAAACATTTTTTACCTAAAACTTTCTTAACTCACTTGCCGCCTGCCGCTGCGTTTGTAATGCAATAGTTTTTTGCCCAATAAATAATGTTCTGAACGTGATTTTTATGGTAATTGTGAATAATTTATTGCCAAATAGAAAAGTTGTTTCGCTTTGACATTGTTAAGAAATGTCTTGTATTGCTCAATTAATGAGACTGCATAGATATAGGCAAATTATGTGCAATGGAATTCAACTAAAGGGGAAAGCTGTCGTTATCGATTGTCTACATGAAATGTGTTAACTATGAATGCATTAGGAATCCATCTTTATTTGACTATTAGTGTAAATTTTGTACTCGCATTCATTCCACCTTTTGTTTTACTTGGATTTATCATCCAATTGATTATAAAATCTTTATAATTATTTAATTATTTATTAAACCAGATGACTCCATTTGATACCAATAATATTTCCTCGCCTTTAAGGTACTGTGTATTATAGTTTGCCGACTCACTTATCCGCTTTTGTTTTCTATTTCAGCATTACAACAGCTGTTCGTGAAACTGCAGCGTGTAACGACTGCTTCTCACGGTATATTTTAGCATAGGTCAAAACACAGGCTGGTCCACAGTCTAAACTGTATGTATGCTATTTTGTGCTTTCGGTCACTGGGCTGTCTCGAGGAATGCGGCCGCCTTCGCAGCAAGTTCGTCTATCTCTTTCACACTTATAGGTCGACACCCTTCATTCTGTTGAAGATTAGCGAAATAAGCCGACGATTTCACGTGCTGGTACCGTTGGTGCCTTCTTCGGAAGTCCGACTGGATTCTTTAAGTTCGCTGATTAGATCGTGTGCAAGATTAACTGAGGCGTCAACATTCCAAATACGTGTTTGGCGGAAATTTATAACATTTCAAACTATAGAGATAAGGATACGACTTTTTATATTGTTTTTGAACAGAATCGTTTTAATCATATAGAAATTCAATTAGTAAAAGCAAATTGCGTTGGGAATGGAGGACAAAAATATTCCTGTAAATTGAATAACTAGTTTCATTTAATTATTATATGCAAGCTAATAATTAATTTAAGATACAACATTCGTGGATACATCGGTCATTTGACAGGCATCTAATTGAATTGAATTAACTTCAATATTATTTCATTTCCCCAAAATATTCAATTAAAAAATAAAACGCGTATTAGCAGCAAATTTAGACGTATAAATCTAGTGCCATTGGGTGTGGTCAATAAACTGTAACGAAGCCCGCGGCGCAAGGTCATGTGAATTGTTTTAAAAGACTTAGATACGTTTAATATTAAATATATTAATAACTGCACAGCCTATTCCAATAGGAACACTTAAAGAAATTACGCTTGTAATAAGCTAGTGTTGTTTTGCAAGTCTCTATGGATTCTCGAGTGAAAGAGTTATTTTAGGGGAAGTGTTCCCTCTAAAGAGCTCTTTCCCCGGGAGTTGTGGATATCGTATGTAAATTTTCTCCACTTAAAAAAGATTAATAGAGATGCGGATAATTAATTCATAATTTATATGGTATGCCTTGATTCTGAATACGTAGAGATATAGTAATTTACATGATCTCCAATTGTCTTTTATATCAATATCCTCAAGAGTCCAGGTAGGGTCCTCAGCGACACGTAAACTCGGTACTAACTTTTTATATCAATGTAATTTTTTTGCATGCACGCAGTATTTGAAACACTACTAAGTTAAGGTTGACCACTTTTTGTATGACTCTGAGTAGGACAGGGATTTTTGTTTTTCAATTAATATTTGTATCGCAAACCATTTAGACTTTGGCTTTAAATTCCTAAATAAATAGTGATGTATATTTATCTGTAATTACGTAAAATATTGAACGACATCCGGCGACGTATCGCAGATATACTCTGACCGAAATTGCACTTTTTAGTGCAAACGACATGAAATATAACGGACGTGGCAACATCATCTTCCGTTCGAATTAAATTTATTAAATACTAGCTGCGCCCCGCGGTTTCACCCGCGTAAGTCCGTATCCCGTAGGAATATCGAGATAAAAATTTGCCTATATGTTATTCCAGTTTCCCAGCTATCTACGTAAGAAATTTCATTGCAATCGGTTCAGTAGTTTTTGCGTGAAAGCGCAACAAACACACACACATCCTTACAAACTTTCGCATTTATAATATTAGTAGGATATTAGCTCCAGTTATATTAAAACTTTTTATATTCCGTTCGTTTAGATGCAAAAATTGATTAATCGGTATTATTATTGCATAAAAATTCGTAACACTTTCTTAAATAGAGAGCAGTGGTGTCGACGCTTCATCTGCTGGCAAGGTTGGAATACCATCCTCAGAATGTATAGTCTTTTTAAATAATAATATATGTTACATTTAACACTTTTTTCTACTATAGAAACAGGTCTACCTTAATACCCAATATGATACGATTACGACGGACACATTATTTATATACGATTTAAGCAGAATTTGTTTTTCACCAATTTTTATTTCAACAAATTAGAATACATATCATACATTACAAGTAATTAGATGTAGAAAATAAAAGAACAAGTACGCACAGGCCAAAAGGACATAAAGTAGGGGAAACCTGACAGCGTAAAAGCGCGCGAGCGAAGCGAACGGGCACTGCCCACAGTCATTAATAACTTTCTTAAAAAACTTACATTCTGTCTCATGGCTGTTTCGAGCGTGGCCTCGTATCTGCTCGTTCACATAGTTATTGCTCTTGGGTACATTAAGCGCGCTGCGAATGCCCACTGACGAGTTATCCAGATGCCCGGGACCGATCTTTGGCACATGGCTGGAGCAGTACACCTCTTTGTCTTCTGTCCAGTGCTGGTTGTTGTAATATGTCTGGAAATGGAAATACATGTAATAATGCGTGTTGATATAAAACTAGGAATCGAAATCGGAACTTGATGACTGTCTCACTGACGGACTGACTTACTGATTCCCTAACGTACTGACTGACTGACTGACTGTATTACTGACTGACTTAATCTAATGTGTGTCCACTCACGATCTTTGCTAAGGGATATAAATAAACATACCTACTTTGTAAAAAAAAATTATAAGATTCATTAGTAAAAGAAATGTGGCCTGTTGTGATAATAATACGAAATAGGAAGCACTGGATACGCCTTATTAGCATACATAATTAAACCCAAATCATTCAAGTTGTAGCATTATCTGCATGATTATTTCATGAATTAATATCTTCACATACAAACTTTCAAACGTACATTAGTAGAATATCATGCTAAGTACAATCATCGACTCGGCGATTAACAATATTAATCGTATGGATGTAATTTGTAAGGATTAGGTTTTTCAATTAATTTGATTTACGGTATGGAGCCCTCGGTGCATGTAAACGTGCTTAACTGGTTTTAATAGATTGCTGTGTAAAGAAGCCGGTTTAAAAATTATCAATTGCACGAACATCCACAAACAAATGATATGGGAATTGTTAAAAACAATTCTGCTAATTTAGTAATTATGTTCGTGAAATTATTGACTACTCTGGTTGCTGACACGTACCTTGTTGAGACTACAATGCGTACCTAAATGAAGAGATATTTTAAACATAGTATGTGTGTTGATCAGTACTTTAAAGAAAGTAAGAGTAAAAACTACAGTCAGTGAAAATTTTGTCTTTTCAGCTTAATGAAAAACAAAAATAAGAAGCTATAAATATTTTAGCTGCGCCTCGCGGTTTCACCCCCGTAAGTCCGCATCTCGTAGAAATATCAGTATAAAAAGTTGCCTATATGTTATTTCAGTTGTCCAGCTATCTACTTGCTTAATTTCATTGTAACCGGTTCAGTAGTTTTTGCTCTTTCAGCAACAAACACACACATCCTTACAAACTTCGCATTTATAATATTAAGTAGGATAGGATATCTTACTTGGATAGTAGGATAGGATAAACAGTCGTATACTATATAACAATTATCTTTATTGCATTTGTATTATGATCTTTATATTTCTAGTCAAACCTATATTTTATAAATATTTTGCATTGTGTAGCAAATCCAACTAATCAAGCAATTACAACAATTTTTCTAACCATTTAATTGCTTCCATGATTAATAAATAATAATAAACTGACCTTGTAACATTTAATGCAATAAAATAATAGGTGCCTTTTTACTTCAGTATTAAATCTATCGAACCGTATTGTATTAATATTCATCAAAACTTCAATAGAACTAATTCAATTATCAATCCCCATTGTTAATGCCACAAGTTCAATTATACAGTACCATAATATACATTTGTAAAGCTCATTCACAGTACAATAGCTAACGAACCAGTGTAAGTTGACCTGTCACATTAAATTAATATAATTGAAATATTTGGAATAGTTCCTTTGTAAATTCGTATAGTGTTCAAACTAGTATTAACTATATCTAGAAATATTCATGCAGTAATATTCGAGTTTTGTTTATCTATACTAATGATATAAAGCTGAAGAGTTTGTTTGTTTGTTTGAATGCGCTAATCTCAAGGACTGCTGTTCCGATTAAAAAAATTCTTTCACCGTTGGATATACATGTGATCCCTGGTGCTATAGGCTACATATACATATATATGTACGGGCGAAGCTAGCACGGATCGCTAGCCATATAGTAGTGGCATTAAAATACGGAAATAATCGAATATACCTACTACTACAAAAGAAAAACATAGATGTCTTTAAACAAATAATTTACTTGTAAATATAATTAACTAGCCGTTCGCCTTGGTTTCGTCCGTGGTACATATATAGCTTAATATGTCACTCAATGAAAGAATTTTTAAATCGGTCCAGCCGTTCACGCGTTATGGCGTGACCGAGGGAAATAGGGAATCATTTTTATAATATACTAGCTGCGCCCCGCGGTTTCACCCGCGTAAGTCCGTATCCCGTAGGAATATCGGGATAAAAAGTTGCCTATATGTTATTCGAGTTGTCCAGCTATCTACGTACCAAATTTCATTGCAATCGGTTCATTAGTTTTTGCGTGAAAGAGTAACAAACATCCATACATCCATACAAACTTTCGCATTTACAATATTAGTAGGATAGGATAAGATAATTCACATTGCTCAGCGAAACAAAACGCAAGATAAAAATGCATAAATATAAAAATATTCACAGGACAATAATAGTAAAAGACCGCGATATGTTAAGCTATTATGAACATAATATCACGCATAATATTCTCATAAAATGTCAAACGAGTCGCAGAGGTCACGGCGGGTCAAACAACACTGGCCGTTTTACAAAAGCTAATGCAATCGTGTTTCTGATACGGCCAGTTAACGCCGACAATGAAATTTAATTCGTAAATTTAAACGCACCTCTAGAAACGGCAGTAACTGAACGCCTTTTTTACCGTTTTCATTCATATATCCCTCCGAGGCTTATGATTTATTTTACTCTATGTAAAAATCAAATTTATAATTAAAATTCTTTCATAAACTGTTTAATAGTAATAAATTTAAAAGTAAATATGATAAACGTGTTATATTTTTTCGACACGGAACGTGGGTGTGAATGATAATGATGAAAAACCCATGTTGTTTTAAGTAAATACAAGAACTGTAAAATCATTGCTATATTTGAACAATTTATATATACTACTAGCTGCACCCGGCAAACGCTGTTCTGCCTTACTCTTATCGTTTAGTGGTATGAAAAATAGATGTTAGCCGATTCTCAGACCTACCCAATATGCTTACCAAATTTTAGAGGAATCGGTCAAGCCGTTTCGGAGGAGTATAGAGACTAACATTGTGACAAGAGAATTTTATATATAAGACTAGCTGCGCCCCGCGGTTTCACCCGCGTAAGTCCGTATCCCGTAGGAATATCGGGATAAAAAATAGATGTTGGCCGATTCTCAGACCTACCCAATATGCTTACCAAATTTCAGAGGAATCGGTCAAGCCGTTTCGGAGGAGTATGGCAACGAAAACTGTGACACGAGAATTTTATATATATAGAAGATGTATTAATCTCATAACAACGGTTTCAATAAGTATTTGTCATTACTATGTATCTTTCTTTAACCTTTTTAAAAAGGAAGGAGGTTCTAAATTGCTAGTGTTTTTATAACTACAAGTATACATACGAGTGATTTAAGCTTTTACAGATAAAAAATTTACTAATAATCATAAATAGAACAACATTTCGTCTAATCATTGTGAGGTTTCGGCTTCTCAAAACAATATGGGAGTGCAACCCCCATACAACATTGCGTCAAGGAAATTTTAAATACAATAAAATAATAATGAATTAATTACACAAGCCGTGAGTAATAAATTCAGGTTAAAAGACGGTGAGTCATGCGGTAAGAACATCTGATCTGTAACTATAATATTAATCACTTTTGTTTACTCTGATTTTCAATAACGCGTGTAAACTTAATTTGCATGATTTATCCTTGTTTTTTTTTTTATTTAGAAAGTTTATTCATAATTTACTAGCTAACTGGGCATTTATTTGCTGTTTACCAATTTCATCATCATCATCATCATCAGCCTATATATGTTCCCACTGCTGGGACTCAAGCCTCTTACAGGGTTTTCCAATTTATTATCCCAATATAAACAAAGACGAATCCATCGAACCAAACATCCTTATAATCTGTTAAGCCGTTCTTGAGGTATATAAAGTGGTGTAGGTAACTAACATGACTTTTTTACATAAAGATTGATAGAAAATTTATGGAACCAATCCTTTAAAGAATTTCATTTTTTCGTTCTATCTAATTAATTCCTCTAATTAATCTATTAAATTCTTAATAAAGTCCTAAAACCAAAACAAATATGTGAGACATTAACACCACTACCGATTTTCGTAAAGCACGCAGCGGATTATATAATTTTGATAGGAAATAAAAAGTTGATCTGTAAGTAGGTACAATAAGGTCGATCAAATGCCACGCGTTCAAAATGTCGTGATGATATAATGTTATTATTTAATCGAAACTCGAGAGAAATCGTCAATCACGCTTGTTTTATAAAAGGTATATTTTATGCAAAGATATAAATATTTACGTTAGGTAATAGAATTAAATAGATAAAATAATCTTTGACTATTGCTCTGCGGTTTGTTCTTATTATAAAGGTGAGGAGTTTGTTGGTGTGAACGTGAAAATCTAAGGAACGGACAGATTTCAATATTTATTAAATATTACAATTACATGATAACAAATATATAAGTAGGATGACATCTAGACATAAGTAGAATAAACGAATTTAACAAAAAAAAAAACCCATTGAAAAATCTTTGAAATTTTAACTGACTGTATTTCCCTAGACATCATTCAGACCAATACAAACACGTTCGTAGGGGTTAAACAATCCATCAAAATACTTTCCACATAATGAAAAACATCACAAAACACCACGAACCTTCAATGTCAGCTTGGTGCCGCAGACTGCGCACTTGAAGCACCCACTGTGGAAGAACGTGAAATCCTTCAGTGGCCCGACCCTGTCCACCTGGTACACAATTTCATTGCACCGAAAACAGGTGCTCTCGTAGAAGTTCGGCCGATACATGGCGTCTAGCGCATTCGCTTCACTGCCACTAGTATTCACAACACTGCATTGTTAGACACTGCACTTTCAATTCTTTCAGTTTATTCTGGAATAATTGGAGCGAGACTCTGTTAGACTTGTGATGTTATTGTAAGAGTTTCCTTTAAAATATTCTCTTACGACGCAATAGTTTTAATATATTTTATACACACGAAACCTTATTTAAAGACGAGTAAAGCTTATTATTTTGTAATTTTGATTATTAAATTGGAAATAGGCTGATAACTAAAATAAGTTTAAGTAATTATTGAAATTATGTCCACAAAAACATGGTTCGTGAATATATTCAATATACGAAATGAACGGAAAAATTATTATTCTCCTATGCAGTAACATAGAACAAACTAGTTTTTCAACAGAATGTTCGTTTAAAAAAAATATTTTAAGTCGTGCCAGCAGACCATTCTAATATAATGTAAGTGACCACGCGTTTTATTGATCGAAACAACCCCTCACTTTTGCTAGGGTAGCTATCCTGATACAATTTGTTTGATATTCGCCTTTAGTACTTTGCAAAGAAATCTCAAAATCTGAAAGGTCAACTTGTATGAATTAAATTAAATGTCTGATATGTTTATATAATTAATTTTTAAATAATCCTCCTGCAGTCGACTCTCATTAATCCAAACATGTGATAATTAAAACTTCACAAGTTATCACGAGGTCCTTAGAAAATCTCTTTAAGATATAATATTTTCTTGTATAAATTACGATTTATACAGCTTGATTTTAATTGATTTTAGATTTTGTATATACGACATTTGACAAAGACTACAAAGATATATCGTTATGAAAAGGAGGTGTATATGTGTTATAAAAACTAATTAAAAAGTAATGTTACTTTTGAATCCGAAGCTTGTTTAAAATGTTTTTTGTTTTTGAGTATTTTTTTAAAATTACGTTAATGTTCATATTAAAAAAAAAAAGTTTTTTGTTATAAAGCATTGATAACAAACCCAACTGTATCTATCTATTTCAATTGTCTTTACAGTCACGGATTGAACTAAATTCACACGTATCACGTGATCACAAATTTTTGTCAATTACATCTCGAAGTTATAAGACTTTTTCAACTTCAGATAGAAATAAAAAAAAAAAAAATAATAAAAAAAAACTTCAGATGAAAATTGTAATGGTTCGTT
The DNA here is from genome assembly GCF_012273895.1 of Zerene cesonia. Lineage (NCBI taxonomy): Eukaryota > Metazoa > Arthropoda > Insecta > Lepidoptera > Pieridae > Zerene > Zerene cesonia. The sequence continues at coordinate 2,014,827 of NC_052115.1, read as the reverse complement.
TACACATTCGTGTTCGGCAACATAACAAGCGTAGATGAATTCGTAATTATTACAGTAAGTTCAAATCAAATCCAAAAACGATCTTGTTGTTCAAATTCAAGCCCCATATGCAATTTTTATGTAAGGCATGGATAAATAAGATTTTTATTATTACGATTATTTTTTAATTCAGTTGCTGTTCAATTTTCATGCCCTTTGATAACGTTCGAAAAACGCGAACCCGCGAATAACAAAGCGAATGTACTATTATCATATGCCTCTTCATTATTCGCCTCGCTGCTACACCAATGTGTAAATGCACCATAACAAGGTGCAGTTCGCACATTCCGTCCCAGTTATTCTATCAAGTATATAATAAACGCAGCTAAGTGACCAACAATTGTATTCCGTTTCTCGGTACGAGTAACTGCTGTTTATTAGCAAATCAATGCTTGCCGTAGAGCGTAGCTTCGGCCGTGGCTTCGGGCTGGAGCCACGTGTGACGTAGGCTGGAGCGGATTGAAAAGTTTAAACGTTGTGATGCGTTCACGTGAGTGCTTTTTTAAATACAGTTGTTTCTTAATTGTATGGATTAGATAATAACAATAACATATGAAGGGAAAGAAATCTATAGATGGTTTTCTATAAAGATAATTGTACTTAGATATATTTATGACAAAGAAACTAATAAATGGCAAATATACTAATTTATACAACAAGTAACAAATGAATTTTATTTTTATCATTGACAAACAGACGAAAAGAGAGAGCGGGCGGACAAGGCAGATAAGGACTAGCCAATGTAACTTTACAACTGAGAAAACATTAACCACACCCAATAAATATGCTGACAAAATACAATTCACACATGTATATGTGTGTGGTTTATGTGTATACACACATACACGAAACCTAAAACCATACAAGGCTCTATGTCTTAATGAAAAATCAACAATTTATCGCTTATCGCTTTCCGATTGTCCCACAATAAAGAAGGCATAAGTATTGGAGCGTGCCGATATAATGATAGGCCCGGTATTCGTCTATAGCACACTCTGTAGTCTGTAGTATATACCTTATGGTTACCTGTTGCATTACTTGCATTCCACACTCGTACAATTCCGATATAAGTCATACGTCTATAGATCCTGATATTTTGTATTTACCTCTACATGGAATTCGATTGCTAAAGTTATCGAAAATCTAAAAGAATTTGTACTTTTAATTTAATTCTTCATTTAACGCAACGTTCGACGTTCAACTTTTATGTACTTATTTACATAAAAGACAAGAATAGATAGAAATATATAGATTAGTCACAAATGTATATGACCTTTTTGTTAATTAATAATTAGTTCCCAACTTTTATGGTCTGTTGCACAATTTGAACAACCTATAGAAGAAGAAAATATAATTTAGGCGTATATTGATGAGTTTAGGCGTATATTCTCATCAGACCAATCACAAAACTAATAAAATTATACCGCATTCTCGAATGACATCATTGTGAATAAAATCACTAAATGGCGAACCGGTCATATTTGTGTCGCGATGTTCAATCTGTTATTATTTTTATAATATTTCATTGATTTACTAACTAAAACTTCCTGTTTTAATATATATACTTCTACATTTCCATACTACTTAACGATTAAAAAAATATGTCATAATTTGAAGGCAGGAAAAAATCTTAACTTTTTTGTTATTTTAATCTTTATATTACAGCTCTTTTAATCTTTACAGATTACTTAGTAAACTTAATGACGTTTTCCTCCGATCGCTGTCTATTAGCAACTAGATCTACATTAGTTTCTCGAACTAAGAAAGTGATAATATTTAAAGAGCACTAAACAAACTTTGAAAGTGATTTCGCACGTACGCGTGACATTTTTGTGATATTTTCGAATATGAAGCAACTAAGATTATATTTATTATATACTAATATCGTAAATGCGAAAGCGTGTTTTCTTGTTAATCTTTATTTCATGTAGCAACGGAGCGATATTTAACCATTTTCAACCGACTTCAAAAAAGAACGAGGTTTTAGTGAGATTACCAAATTTAAGAAAACCTCGTTAAATTGATATACATCTCATATCTCATAAGACAATTTAATAGCGGTTTAGTTTTTTTACAAATAATAATTGTTGTCTGGAGAAGGCTAGACAGTTATATATATAAGCTACTCTTACTTTATACCGCTGTGAAACATTTCATGCCCATAGGAACTTTTTGACACAGCCAGCGATATCTATCTAATAATATATACTTATCATCCATAAAAGTATCCATATGTATATTTCTAGACGAATTAAAAGAATTAAAAGTAAAAAAAATCCTGCGTTACATAAAATACCTGCTAAATTTATATCCATTATGATAATAAGCTATTTCACTCGGCCATATTACGCAAACACACCAATAGATTTCGTTTTTATTATTCGCACACCTTCACATCATGTAAATAACGGTGTAGGCGATGGATATGGTCAGCATTGGTCATGTGAGTGTGGGCTGAATTACTTTTACTCAATTTGAATGAATCCATTCATACCACAGATCACATAATACATTTATCTGTACCTATTTTATATAATCTGGTATAATATTACAAGTTATGCTGCGCAGTTTCACCTACAGTTCACAGAGAAGACTTTGAAATGTTTGACCCATATGACAGTTATTGCCAGAGTTGATTTTTGAAAAAATAATGTAGGCTGTTCGGCCTTTATTGTTCAAGTATTTTTATATATACAAAGCGGTGCGTGGTTTATAACAACAGAGAGACAGACAGACTTTAGTAATAAATATATCAATACCATATGCCTAAGCTCCAATAAATGAACATATAAACAATTCAAACTTTTTGATTTTTAGTTTTATACCATTGAAATTCTTTTATAAATGGGAAAATTTTTATATAACCAGGTAGGATAAGGTTAGGCAAGAAACGCGGGTTCGAATCCCGCCCCGTGATCGAATTTTTTCTATTCTTTCAAAAAATTTCTCAACAATCAAAACTACTATACCACCGATTTTTTCTTTTTCACGTAAAAAATGATCCTTTTTTAAGTGAGGAAACATGGTACTTTAAGGCAGTAACATTATTATGTCAGACTCTTATTGACTTAATCTTCACGGTAGCTGAATATGCGCGAGTGATGAGGGTTTCCCGGGATTTCCAGAGTAAAAAGTAGCTTTCCAAATCCTCCAATCTAAATATAACAATTTATGTAAATCAGTTCCACTTCAAGCGTGAAAACGTAACAGACGGACAGACTTTCGTCTTTCTAATATTTGCATGGTTGAAGTTTCCTTGTATAACATCAATGCATTACAATATTAAGATCTCTGATATAACTAGCAGTCTGACCATAGTAGTTACTCAGATAAGCACGTTCAAACAAACAAAAACACTTACAAATAACCTTTTAAGTTCTATTTCTTAATGTATAAAACGCAAAGTTGATTGACTGACTAATTGATCAATGCAGAGCCCAAACCAATGGACCGATCGGACTGAAATTTTGCATGTAGATACCACACGCACTATGATGTTAGCATCCACCAAGAAAGGGGGAGATAAAAGAGGGGATGAAAATTTGTACCATGAAAATGTATTTTATAAATTTAAATATATTTTACCACGCGGGCGCTGCAGCAACAGTTAGTTATTAGTTATTAAAACATTACAAAAGGGAAAATTATATATTTTTAATGTTGAAACGTGATAAATTCGGAAACACTATACAACATAGATAGAACAGCTCAATAGATGACTAATGCATAGAGGAATTGTGGGGAATACAAATAACTGATAACGTACTATTTATGGCGATGTTTTCTAATGCACATTTAATAAAATAAAGTTAAAGAGTTTGTTTATTTGAACGCGCTCAACTCAGGAACTATACATATTTCAAAAATTGATTCACCGTTGCATTTAGACTTGAACCCTCATTGTAATAGGCTTTATATATATATATGTACCACGTGCGAATCCGAGGCGGATGGCTTATAAATATATATAAACTTAATTGGTCTATATAAATTAAGGGTATGCGTAATAAATCAATCAAATGCATTGGTAATATTATTAGTGATTTAAATATACCATTAAAATATGCTTGAATTTATTGTATTTAAAATATAATATACAGAAGGATATGTAAAATGATGTTATAAATGACTAGCTGTGCCCCGTGGTTTCACCCGCCTCGTACGTGATGTTATATTGTATTTAGCCTTTACATTATTGGTGCAGATCATGATTTCTTCTTGCTTTTATATTTACTAATTATTAGAAAGCATGAAAGTTCATACTTTGCATTAAGCAATAAAAAACAATAATATAACTTGTTTCAAAGTTACGACGTCTATAGTTCTTAAGTTTAAGACGTCTTAGTTTCTTAATAAAAAAAAGCAAAAATAGGAATATTATGCACATTTTTAATTCGCGAATTTTATTGTATATTTATGAATATAATATGTAAACAACATGTGAAGGTATATGTTACTATCATTAAGTTAAATATCCATTTAACGATATCCGTTTATTCATTCTGAACTTAGCAAAACGCAAATAAAAATTACAACATGAACCGAAGGTTACATTTGGCGGATATACTTAAAATTTACTTATTAGGAGTTGTTTTAACTTAACCTCGATGCGGGCTTTTAAATTATTTTAAAAATACACCGTACTCTGTTATATTAAATTAACCATAAAACCTTAATAAGGCAAATAGCACTTTTAAATGTTTGAAGGATTACTATTGCATTTATTAACCTCTGTTTATGATTCTAATTAGATCGCAATCTAACAAAAAGCCTTTTTATGAAACCTCCTTGTTCAGTTATCGCTATAAATCACATTAGCAATAAAAACCACGTCACTGACACTGGCACTGTGTAGGTAATAAAAAATGTAAACGTCACTTTTGAAATTCGAATTTTAGAAATGACATTTCATATACTTTTTATTTTACCGCCTGTTGGTGGCACACGATACGCGCACCGCTCGCGGGGGCCGGTCGAACACTGCCCGCCCGCAATTGTTTTTCGGCCAGTCTTGCGTCGAAATACCAAAGAATAGACACAGGTGATTTGCTTTGAGTAATTTGCAAGGTTACTCTGAGAGGGTTTTACTAAAACTTAACGTAATGATTTTTTTTAAGTGATGTTATAAAACAGGATGCGTTTAAGTAAATTAAAATTTTATGAATTGTGGGAAATTGAAAAATTTATTTGATATGGCAATTATAACATTTTCGAAACATTATTAATGTTATGATATCTATCTAGCTATCACACAGCTTTAATATTGTATTACCATAATTACATTGTTTATACTAACACGAACTATCAAACAAAGTCACACATATCTCCGAATAATATAACTCGAAAATCTCCTTACATCATACACTTTCTGCTTCTATTATTGTAGAAACCCAGACAGCAATTCTAAAACTGCACCGATTTAACAGAAACTGACGTTTCTTGCTTGCCTTGTCACATTTGAGACGCGGCGTGTACAAAAGTATTCCCACTTGTACCATTAAATACGTTTAAAATACACTCTTTTATGAATATAAAGTAACATAATCTTTGAGAAAACTGTCAGAAGAAGCTGCGCGGGCCACATCGGGACATTCCGAACTAAATCGCCGCTGGAGAAAGTAAACTACGATTATAACAACCTTCCGCGACCACACTAGAAAGTGTACCGTGTGCTAACCCAATACGGCATAAAATTCATTGCACCTAAAATGCCGAAGTCATCGCAATACAGGTGGGTATGAGTGAAGTAATAGCGACTTGTTAATGGGATTTGAATCTAAGTGTTTGAATTTATGCGTAGAACGCTGTGAAAATACGCGTTTTTACTTCTATACAAAACAACGTATTGACATACAAGATTAATAAAGAATCTTAAAATTTGTATTTTTCATCACGTTGCTTAATGTTAAAGTAATTAATTAATCTCTCATCATAGTCTCATTTTACAAGTTAGAAGATTTTGATTCTTTTATTGCTGATTTAATACTATGGAGTATTAGAATGCGATCTGCGTATGGAATATGAAAATATGGAAGGACACAGTTTTGGATAATACTGAAGCATATAAAAATATGGACTTAACCAGACAGTCATCATAACCACGCCAGTTTCCATACATAATGACACACAGTTCATCCTAGGAGTATTTCTTATTAATTAAATCGCAAAATTTTCTTTAAAATGTAATAAGTGTTAAAACTAGCGTTTATCCTTGACATTTATGTGTAAATATTATTTCTACAACTGCCAAACAAAATAGATTTAATTTAAAAAATCAGAAATTATTCTTTGTACAAAATTTATTGTTTTTTTTTGTGTAATACTATGTACATGTAGATAATTAATAAAAAAATTATTAATTATTGCCAAATTACCGCCTTATGAATAGCTAAAAGTTTAAATTCGTATTGAAATATATTTTTCGTGAAATTAGATTATATCTTCTGCCGTCTTGTGAAAGACATCAACGAGTGAGAGGCGTTTTTCAATAAAAGTTTATATTTATTTTGAAAGCTGAATACAAAAATTTACCGAAATAAGATACAAAATCTGACGGAAACATAATTTTTAATATTAGATATAGTACATTTTAAACTTAGTATATTTTTTGAAGATTCACGGCTGTAAATATTACTTACAAGGATTTTTGTAAAGAAAAATACACAATGTAAATATCAAGATTAAACGGTTGAATAGTCCTTGATAAAGAATACACTAAACGACATAAAAATTTGCCTATATTATTCTATCAGGCGTTACAAATTGTGAACAAATATTAAACTGAGATCCTTATTTGAACTAAAACAATAGTTAACAAACCAAATTAGTAACGAAAATACTTAACTTACTTAACAAACTAATTTTTATCTATAAATATAATATTTGCTGTTTCTTGTCGAAGGCGTACTGTTTCTTACAAATAATAATTATGAATGAATTATCTTATATATAACCTATAAGTTTCATGAGTTTTTGTATGTGATAGTTGAGCACGCTTCGGCACGATTTGGGCCAGCTCGCACCGGGAAAGTACCATATCCCCACAGAAGATCGGCATGAAATAGCATTCTGCTGTGTTTCGTTCGGGTGAGTGGGGAAGCCGGAGGCCCATATCCTTTTCCTTTCCCTTCCTAGTCCTTTCCTTTATTCCTCTCGACAATCCTTTCTCAATCCCTACCCGGAGGCGTAAGATCTGCAATGGACCTTATGCCTCCAAGTGTTCCTGGGCGGTGGTAGCGCTTACAGCCGTCCCACCAGCTCCATTTCCGACTGTGACACGAAAAAAGGACTTGCTGATAAAGTCACTGATAGTCTATCTAACACTTTTCGACTTTGAATATTTTCTTACTTGTCATTGTTGAACAGATTACACAGAACATTACAGGCATTGTGACACTGGCTTTAAAACTTTGTTTCTAAAATCGTCGACACAGAGTGTGTAACCAGTGGAAGAGGCAAGCTTAGATACATCAAGACCTCATTAACCGACTTAAAAAAAGGAGCCTGTTCTCAATTCGGCCGGTATAAATTTTTTCTGTATCGTATCGACTCTCGTAAAATATATCTATAAAAATTAATAAATATATTTTTGTATGTTAAAATGTAATTATAACGTAACAGCAAATATTTTACTCAGATATAATCTATTTACAACTATTTACAAATTATTTGTACACCCTACGTCAACTTACAAAATGAAGAAATGAAGCCAACAACTAAGGTTCCAGCCTCAGTCGTGTATAGCATAAGATTCTATATTATTTTCACGCCGGTCCATCGACCTGATGATGTGAAACTTCGTGAAGTGGAACGGGAGAGTGTTTCTTCTTTGGCTGCAGGATATCTGTTCCCCAGGTCCACTGTGGAGAAAAATGTATCAGAATACCTTTTTAAAACAGAATAGATGGAATTAGTCACATTTATATTATAGGACTATTTAGAACATTTTAATTTGGAAGAGCTATGAAGCTATTGATTTATATGTGTGTAAATTAAGATGTACGTATGCGTGAGATGACGCTCAGTAGACGATATAGTATGCAACATGTGTGTTAAAATGAAATCTAAATTCGATTTTGTTATATAAATTTGAAATCAAACTATTGATATAATTTGATTTTAATAATAAATAACGGTACAAAGTAAACAACTGAATTGGTAAAAGTATGTACTTTACTGCAATTATTTATGCGGCAAATTTTCCGAATCCCAAATTTATATCGTAAAGGATATACGACATTTTAATAGAAAGTAAATATTATAACAACAAAACTCACCACCAGCACCGCAAAGGTGAGTCCCAGGAAGTAGCCAGCCAGTACATCGCTCCAGTGGTGCTTATAATCCGACACCCTGGACAGAGCGGTGAACCAGCTCAGCATCACAGCGGAAAATTGGAGCACATGCCGGATGACGCGGGTGCCTCGCCATACCATCCTTTTTTCTAGGTAGAGCTAGAAATTAAGATTTTCTATTTAAATTCTTCGTTTATTTCCAGCTTACCACGGCCCTTTTTTTGTTTGTTTTTTTCCTTATCCAATTGTCTACGCGGGCGAAGTCAGTAATAAAGATGTTTAATAATTATTCATTACAAAACCACAAAAATGTAGATATTTTTGTTATATAGGTGAATTTTGGTTATATACGGCATGATCCAGGCAGTCTTCAAACCTACATATTGATTAAACCACCAATATGTATTTTTTTTCAAAATAATTATTTTTTACCGTCATTGTACATAATAAAAAATCATCTACAACCATACTCACAGCTAAATAGACCATGGTATACGCCGACCAAGCAGAGTGGCCGCTCAAAAAGGACATGTGCATGTCGTTAAACTTCTCAGTAAAGTTGCCAGTGCACGTGTATTCATTTCGTTCTATGTACCGATGTTGCCAGGCGGGGTCACTGCAATTGACCGACGGACGACACAACTGGGGAAAATATAAAAAGCTATGGAGTTGTATAATTTGATCGCTTGATGAGTTAAGGTAACATTGGATTAATTTCTTAAAGCTTTGACACGTTTCATTAAAAAAGTGTCAAATTATCATTATGCCGTACTAGCTGCGCCCCGCGGTTCCACCCGCGTAAGCCCGAATCCCGTAGGAATATCAGGAATAATAATAAACCTATATGTTACTCCAGGTGTCCACCTGTCTACGTACCAAATTTCATTGCAATCGGTTCAGTAGTTTTTGCGTGAAAGAGCAAAAAACACACACACACATCCTTACAAACTTTCGCATTTATAATATTAGTAGTAGATTTAATTAACTCCTACTTATATAAAACAGTCTTGATTTAGGATCATTAATTAATATAATTACATAATAATTCAACATCTTATTGAGATAATTGTAATTAATACAGACCTAGCAACTAGTGTCGTGTTATCATTGATTGTATATGAGTCCTTGAGCATAATCTATATTAGTTGCAATTCTGTTTCCTGGCTATAGCAATGGTATCTCATTTCTGTTTATTTATTTGCAATTACTATTCATAATTACAAAAAATAAACATTATTTTGTAGCGTGTTTTATGTGAAATGCATATACATATTATCTATAGCTTTTTATAAAATAATATAATATATATTCATTTATATACGATAAACTTTAATTGATAAAGCTTTTAAAATAATAGATATTTCTTCCAATTACATCTAAGTTTTTAATTCTCATATCTGATTCATTATTTATTTAATTTAAGAAATCATATTGATAATACGTACAACCATATTAGTAACGATTATATTACCCCAAAAGTGTATTATACCTACATCAAAGAAATGCGGCCGTGGTCGCCCGATCACGTTCTTAGCGATGTTCGTGGTTAGCTCGATGAAGCAAGTCCCGAAGCCGAAGCAAGCGAGCACAGAGTAGAAGCCCCGCAACCACATTGGCAGGGGGATGTTGAAACAGCGCTGGGTGTCATCTTCATTGCGCAGGAGCACCCACTCGCAGATAAGAAACTGAGAAGTTATTGTATATATAGATACGTGGGTATAATATCGCTGTATTTATTTATGTTAGAATGTGATTACTGCGTTGTGCCGAGCAGTGCAGGATGAATAAATCAAATTTAAAGTTATCTGTTAAACACTTTTTTGTTAAGAGTAATAATAATTATGTTAAGTAGGCAATTATTATGCGGATTAAAGTAATAAGTTTTGAAATAAGTTTTCCAAATTTTTTGGGCTATGGAAAAAAAATATACAATACGCCGACTCGCCAAAGAATCAATCAGAGAATCAAAATTTAACTCTACATTTTCAGTGCAATCGCTCTACTGGACTATATCTCCAATATCTTTACACAGTTTTATCTCTAGTATATATAACACTTACAGCTAAGATAGGCAAGGCGAGCCCATACAGCCTGAGCACCGGCGTGGTGACAGTGTCATTCCTGTAGGGAAACATTAAGCTCTCGTCACCGCAGAAGAAGCCTCGCTCGAACGGAATCCAAACATCCCATGTTACGTATATCAGAACTACCACTAGAAAAATAAAAAAAACAAGGAAATCAGGAAACGTTGATTATAAGGCCTTAACGCACGTATTCAAGCAAAAACTGTTTTAAATTTGGAATAAATAAAAAAAATATTGTTGCTTTCATTTGTTAAAGTGTTCGTACATACTATTTTATACATAACATGAAATATACACACTGTATGTACATATTGTATATATAGTATGTAGAATTTTTATAAAAATAGTTTCAGTGATTTATTGAAATGAATATAAAATAAACTTTTCGTCTTTTCTTACTACAGAGTAGGTCTTGTGTGCATATATTATGTATATTGTATGATATAATTATGAACGAAAATAGCTCTTAACTGATTGACAATAGAGATTTGTGTCGACACAGGAAGGAGCAACTTGACGCAAAGGCACATATTACACATGTATAAATTCGTCTTGTCGCTTTGTTTGCAACAAAACTGCTTCGAAAGAGCTCAGGGTTATAGTAAAATGAGAAATAAAAAAATAACAAATGAATGAAAAAAAAAATCTTAAGGAATGATTCCATTAACTAACGAATAACTGAATGTAATTAAGCTATAGGTATAGAATTACTTTTTTCAGATATTTTGACAATATAAAAGTGTTGACTTCAGTGACAAAAGCTAAATCAGAACATGTCTTGTAATGTAGGTATTTATTTTTAAAGGTAATTGCATTGTCTGCTATTGACTGTATTGTATGGTATATTTAACCACAATTTAAAAACTGTCTATGTTTTTATGAACGCAGAACTCTTAAGGTTTTATATTTTTACGATGGCGAAAAAATGGACACATTCTTGGATACCAGTCTTCAATTAAAATCAAAATGGAAAACAACATAGATTAAATCTAAACACTTGAAAACATCTAACATAAACAACAAACAAGAAAAATTAATAATAATGCCATTAAAATAAATATAAGCTATAACGTAATAAGTTGTAATGTTCTTACATAATTAGTGAAAACATTTAAAAACAATGATTATTTGTTTACAATAGACGTAGAAAGCGAACTTACGTGCTGATATACAAAAGCAGTCGAGTACGAATTTTCTCAGAATGTGCATCGAAATTTCTTCGCGCGACATTATGCCGGTTGATTGCTCACTGAGTGAGTTGGATGAGCAACTCGCTGTTATATACGTCTGATAGCGTACGATACGATAGCCGCTTTCGTTATCTCATAGTTGGATAATACTCGCCCCTAATCGTACATTAGTCGACCAAAAGCTCTGTTAAGGCGCTTAAAATGAATTCTTATCATATTTAGATCAATTGGTAACTGTCATATTTAGGTGTTTAACGTGATGGATATTTTACTTTTTGTGTAGCATGTAATTATTTTTATTATAAGCTATGCTTGTATTTTTTGTCGTAGTTTTATAAAATAGTTCTTATATTTTTTTACATGTTAAAATATAAATGTATGCGAAATTATTACAAAATACGTAATTGATTATGGTCTGAATTCTCATAGTTATATCCCAGCAGTGGGAACATATTTGGACTGATGATGACGATGATAATGACATAACTGAATTATATAGTATAGAAAATTATAGCTTCATGAAATTATTCAATTCACACAGATCATTTTTTGTCCAGTAATCGGACACAATAAAAAGATATTCTTCCTGTAAGTAATTTTACGATATTTGAAGTAGATTACGTACATTCTAAAGTAAAGGAAGTTGCCAACTATTTTTATCATATCATGCAATTGAGTTCTGGTGACAGGTGTTTCACAAAAGAAGGAGAGGGGTAACGAACACAGGATCGACCCATACAAACCTCATCAGTTTATCATCATCATAAACCCATACTTAATTTCAATGCAGGTGGGATGAGGGTTCAGGCCATTACATTAAGATTATTGACATAAATCCAGTATTACAATTTGTGTATTATCGTTTTTACACACATAAAATTCCCCGCAAAGTTGATTACGCCTAAGTCTAAACATTCATTATCTTATGACTGACGCCTCGTGTTTTAAATGTACTATTTTCCTGTAAAGATTTGTCATAGTCTAGGCTAAGTTGCGTGGGTGTAGCCAGGAGGGATTTTAAAAGTTAAACCCCGTCCAGAAACGTTAAGGTATAGTATTTTCTTGTGTTTGATTATACGCGAGTGTTATGCAATCAGAAATTAAAGACTTTGACAGACTTTAAACGCGATTGATCAATTATATAATTCAAACTGAGGTTTCGAACACTTTACGCCGATCATGGTCACGGGGAGACTGACAATGAATATAATGAATAAATTCCATTAAGAAGTATTTAATTTCTAAACATTTAAATATTGTAGTTTAATGTGTGTGACCATTTACTACTTATTTTTTGTTTAGCCTATACTTTTCCATTACTCGATAAAGGATTCCTAAAATTTCTTGCAGCTGCTTTATATTATCACAAAAGTTTTAAAGTTGTCGTCTTTAATTTGGTGCCAGTGTTGTGTAGTCGATGAATTCGTAAATATATAAGAATTCGTCGTTGAGGCGCACAGACTCTAGGCACCGCTATTTGGTGGACGTTCCGTGTACCCGGGACTAAGCGGTTCGATTCCACATTCTTTATTCGAACCGCAAGGGATTGGACCATGCTTCCTGAGTCTGTGTTCCCCAACGAGTACAATCTGGAGGTATTCAAGAGAAGAGTGAACCAGTGGCTTCCAGGGAAGCTCGCTCCATCTTAGTCCACATCTCAGCTTTCCATCAGGCGAGATCGTGGTCAAGCGCTTCCCTATTAGGAATAAAAAAAAGAATTGATTAAAACTTATACGCAACAAATTTATGGTTCGTGTTCATACGAGTGCAAGTGGGTTAACAAACCTTTTTGTATTAAAAAACAATGTAGATAACAATTTTAACATTGTATATATAAATACTGAATAATATATTTTTAGAATGTTGTTGTTTTTTTACAACCGATTTAATTGTTTAAGAATATATTTGTGAAACAAATTTCCCACTATCTTTATTTTGCACAATACCTACGGAAAATATAAAAAAATATTTATATAACAAGAGTTATACGAGTGAGCTATATTAATAATATTCAATTACTTATCAAATTGCTTCGGGTATAAAATTAACTATTTTAATTCCAGTAATTAATTTATATTGAACATTAATACTCGTAATAAAAAATACCTACTCATTGTGCACCACGACAAATCGCATTTGCCCCAAATCGAAGCTCAATTCCATAGTATATATTTATACGAGATAACTTTCGTAGTAAACGAATATTCGAAAATATATTTTGTAACATTGTTTCGTATCAAAATAATATCTTTTTCGATAAAGTGGATTAGCGGCCACGCTATTGCATCGCCGAGCGTGTGTGATTCGCTTACGTTGGAGGCGTGCGTTGTACGCAGACATAAATTATATTATCTTAAGATTACCACGCATTGCAACAAGTTATTATTTAAATTGATAACTCGAAAATACAATTTTATTAGTTCTGTAGTCATAATATGAACTATACATAATATGAACTACACAATATGAACTATATATATAACTAGCTGCACCCGGCAAACGCTGTTCTGCCTTACTCTTATCGTTTAGTGGTATGAAAAATAGATGTTAGCCGATTCTCAGACCTACCCAATATGCTTACCAAATTTCAGAGGAATCGGTCAAGCCGTTTCGGAGGAGTATAGAGACTAACATTGTGACACGAGAATTTTATATATAAGATATACTAGGGGTCTTACAAAAGATAATAAAAAAACATGATTTAACATTACAGTTTAGTTTGATTAAACTGTTAAAATCTTCGAATTTTGAAATTAATATATAAGCCGCTTTTCACGTCTTTCTATAAAATAACATTAAACACGATTTTTTAGTGTTCTCCAACAAACAAAAAGTTTTTCTTTTGTGTAGTAAGACCTACTATAGTAGGTATTATGTTATCCGTAATAAACTATAGATATATAAAACTTCATAGGTTCGATACGCCATTGTACCTGGATTAAAAGATGAAATTAAAACTAATAAGTAGAACAGATAACTCAGAAAAAGTACACCAAAGTAACCTCGTCTCATGTCTCCCTTACGAAGTAAACATAGCTGTTGAGGTGAACAAAATCATAAAAGAACTGTCATCGACCGGGCAGTATTGACTATTGAATTTAGTGATTATCATACAATTGAATCGTTTTATTGTAAGTTTATCAGATCAGCTTCTGTCATTGTTGGTCATGTTCAATGGAATTTATAAGGGCCAACATGTAACTGAATGAGATTTAAAAGGTTTAAAATTATTGTTAGTAGATATTTATAAATGTCATTGCACTTTGACGAAAGATAAATTATGTTGTAACGTGAAAAATTTGCCTTTTTCCCTATAATTGTGCGTAAGTACCAGTTAACCAAACATACAAAATAGCCTAAGCACATAACTAAAACATTTGATTGTTATGTATTCGATTAAAAATAAAGTCTATTAAATGACGTCAATAGATAAGGCTCAAAATAAAATAGTGATAAGTAATCTAATGATGAAATTCTACGGAAGTATTTTCTGCATTCAACGATCTAATCATGACATTAGAAATAGGCTTGTATAAATAATTCATCTTTATTTATTAAATTGATTTCTACAAAATTTGTTTCTTTTATAATCCAAACTAGGTTATATGGTCGCGGAATATCTATATTTTGTGCTGTTTGAATATTATAATGAAATGAAATGGAATATTTTTTGTCATATTTGTAGGTATAAAAATTTATGAAAATTCACACAATTCGCCAACAAATGGACATACAACTATTATACTGGGTAATTTGTTACAGTTCAAACAATATTTGCGAATTATTTTTAAATTTTATTGTTTGATTTATTTTAATTTTGCTTGTTATTGCATGTTTCTATGTCCAATAATCATGCACAGTTTGTTGATATAATTTATACTAGATTTTACTGTTATTTTTAAATGATGTTGAAATCGTCGTAGTGGTCATTAAAATCAAAGAAATTCGTTAAATAATTTAAAACATCTATTGATAAGCCACTCCTTGAATTTTGATATCTCCATACACATTACACTGTCATTCTTTTGATAGGATGCTGGTAAACAATTTGGCGATCAACACACTGAATCAGGAGGCGAGGATCTCTTAATCCCAGCCTTGAATTATTGCCGCTTATATTTTTAAACAGTTCTTATTTTATTACAAGCGTACATATTTTGATTACATATAAACCCGTAACTATAAAAAGATTGTGTTCTTGGAATAATAGTCGACATGATTCTATGTATTATTTTCTTGTAAAATTTATAATAAAATAAAAAAAAAATGTTATCGTTATAAACACTTAATAAATGTATGTTCATATATTTACATTCTACGTCATTGGTCAGAAAATATATATAATAAGTCACCAAAACCACTTTATGAATTGTATAGTTTTGATTAACTCAGGATAAGGTTCATAATCAATGAATAACTATTTTATTCTTAAATTATCATAGGCGCAATTTTGAATGGTTCTGTGTGATAATTGTATATTCATTATAGCTAAATAGATTCTGTTACATTATCTGTAATTGTATGGGTTATATAATATTTTATATACAATTTGTTACTCTATCTAACAATAAGTAATTTAATATTAACTTTTCCATTAAATAATAGAAGCTACATAATATTTAAAAGTTATGAATTCGTTCTATTTATAGTGAAGTTCTCCCGTATCAAACTGATTCTCATAAATAAAATCAATTATTTTTAATGAAATATTTTAATTAATTTATAAATGACACAAATAGATACATTTATCTTGATGTACGGTAATCGGGTCAGCTGAGGCTAAAGTTTAAATCCCTTATCAGAATGATTAAACTTCGTTGGGTGTAAACTTCCCTGATAAGATTATAAGAGTCATTGCATGTTCCCGCGTGTACTATAAATATTTATGCTTTTATATGTTTCAGGATAATGAGTAAAAAAACGTTTAACTAGCTTGTTGTTAACCGCCCTCGGCCTTGTGATCATAGAAAATTCGTAAGGGAATGTGAATTTTTTACATAGGTAATATAAACCTATGTCACTCTCTATCTTCCTATATATTATTATCTTCACACACAAAAATCGTATCATACAATCGCTCCGATACGACGTCAAGACAGACAAACAAACACACTCTCGCCATTAAAATATTAGTAAGGCTAATAGCATTATTATCTGTGGTAAGAATGACAATCATAATAGGTAATCTTTACTAATCCTACTAATCCTATTAATATTATAAATGCGAAAGTTTGTAAGGATGTGTGTTTGTTGCTCTTTCACGCAAAAACTACTGAGCAATAAAATTCGGTACGTAGAAAGCTGGACAACTGGAATAACATATAGGCAACATTTTATCCCAATATTCCTACGAGATACGGGATACTTACGCGGGTAAAACCGCAGCGCGCAGCTAGTTGTCCATAAAATTACATACATATTAGGCTGATACTTAGTTGTATACAAGTTCATCATGTTGCGTATGAGTCGACGAATGGTGTTCTGTATATGAGATTATTTTAGAAAATTCATACAGTAAATCGAAACGAAAGTTTAAAAATAATATAATAAATAAAGCGATATCACAGCAGCGAGGCTGTAATATTATCGCATTTAATTTGTTTGGGGTTAGCGGGTGTAAAATTCGTAGAGTCAAACCTAGTTAACAACATGTGATAGATTTAATGTAAATGTAAATGTGTATATTGTAATATACGACTACCACACTACTTTACACACACTACAGCCTTTCTTCTATTTTATTTGGTCGATCATCTCAATACCTACATATGCCATCAGTTCCGCTTTACTCTAAAAGCGTTGTAAGAAATTTGATGATTATAATAATTAGTATAGAGAGATATGACTGAAAACAAGGCCGTGTGGCCGAAGCCCATAGCACTCATGTTCTTATTCAATGGACAAGGATTTTCGAAATTGGTTCAGTAGGTCCTGCGATTACCGTGCAAAGAAACAAACTCTTCAGCTTTATATTATTAGTTAAGATTAACGCATTCCCTAACTTCATTAACACAAAATCAATTGGTTCCAAATCTTAATTAAGTGTTCACTATATTTAGTTTAATACTTGAACCGGTCATTAGACTTAGGATATAAGTCAAAGTATAATTATCTATTTGTTTGTCACACAAAAGAAACGAGAAATACAAAGGTCAGAGCAGTATAAGGTTATGCATATCTTTTCCGTAATGGAAAATGCATTTAATGTACGATAACAAAACAATGTGGTGTATCATCATGTACAGAGGAATAGAGGTAGAAAAATATTAAATGCAGAAACAATTTGGTGGCTTTAGAAATCGGTATCCAACCAAAACCCAGGAAGGTTCTTAATTCATTATTTTCAAGTTATCCATATCTTTTATAAGTACAGGTATATATGTGCCTAAACATTGACTATAATTTTCCTTGGAAAGACGTTATGCAAAAATTAACAGATTATTTCCTAAACCTTTAATTAACAGTAATATTATGGCCTTTTAGTGTGTACTTATTGTGAAAACATTAATAGACATCAATAGGGCACCTAGGAATATATAGAATTAATAAAACATAAAAATATAATTGCATGTTGCAACAGCCAGGCTAAAAGACGATTGTAAGAGGAAGATCTGTAAATTATTTTGTAACTCTGGAAATGTTAGAATGCATCGAAAATACATTGTAATACGACATCACCCTGTAAGATCACATAGAAATAGAAATAAAATATCCTGTGAATTTTTTTTCTATATAAATGGAAAGCGACATTGCCATTAAAAATGACAAGGCGTATATATTTTTCGAAAAAGCAAAATAATAATTACACGAAACTAAGCAGACAGTTATATTTACGTATAATAGTAAATAATTAGCTGCTTACCGAAATAAAAAAAAGCACCTCTATCCCGTAACCATACTAATGAATAGTTTGAATGAATTTTGAATATCGATTCAGTACTTTTTGAGATTTTAAATGATATGCTAAAGAGTTTCTTGCCGGGTCTTTTATGTAGAAACTGCCTTCCGAACCGGTGGTAAATGTTATAACTGTGTAATATGACGATTCAAAAGTGCTTCTATAGGAAGTCTAATTGGATAAATAAATGTTTGAGTTTATATTTAATTTAACGCCTTACATTAAGTTTGCTGAAATATGAAGATCGTTGTAAGATATTGAAGTTTCAAATATATTATATAAATACTTAGTCTGGCCATAAATACTGTTACACTTAATTATAAAAAAATATTACATTTGAATTTCGAATCTG
>NC_052115.1:1992082-1994970 GCF_012273895.1 Zerene cesonia | reverse complement strand
CCAATCTTTCATAAGAGAAGCAAACACATTGACATACGTTATCATTTTTCTAGAGAATGTGTAAATAATAATATTGTGAATGTTAAATATTTGCCATCAGCTGAGATACCAGCTGACTTACTTACAAAGAGCTTGTGCTCTAATAAGCATTATTATTTATTGGATAAGTTGGGGGTTCAGCACATATGTTTAAATTAATAATTGTTCATTATACTGATTTTTATCAATATAACATTGTTAGATATAGTGGGGGTGTAGAAAAGTAATATCTAATATGTTATCTGTGAACTTGTGCTGCCATCTGTGATGGTTTAGTTAGCTTCAAAACTTCTTTATAATAAAACGTCAGTTCTGTTCTGCACTAAATAGCGTTGTTTTATTATAAGATTTTTATTTGTGGGGCGTTTTGTTTTCGATACTGAAGTATAAAATGCAATTTAAAAAAATTTTTGTCAGTCTGTCTGTCTGTATCTTGAATGAGAACCAAAAAACTGAACGGATTTTGATAAACATGGTATGGTTAAAGCATCCCCGAAGAAGGATCTTATCTACTTTACATCCCGGAAATCGATACGGTATCTGAGGGGGGAGGGGGTGAAAGTCAATCTAAGCATTTATTGCCAAACGTGAACGAAGTAGCGGGTACATCTAGTCGTATCTAAAACTACACGTAACGAAAAGAAAAATCGTACACCCAAAATACTTGTTAATTTTAATAATCAAAGTCCAGGTCGGTTCCAAAGCATGAATTCAATTGTAAAGGCCATGTACACAGGTACAAGTAATCACGCCTTTCTTGAATTTGGTGTCCCCTGGTATTTTTATTTTATTTTATTTCAGGCAACTTGCAGTACAGTTAAAAAATCTTAAAGCTACGGCCCATATAAATTTAATTAAACATTTTCACACGTTATGTCTTCGACGTGTGACCAGACTCAGCGGGCTGCGTATACGTCCGCGGAAGCGACGCAACACCACTCCCAGCGGCCAAAACTCCTCGTCCATGTAGACGCTCAGCTTGGCGGCAGGGACTCTCACCACGAAGAATTTGAAGCTCACTTTATTTATCCTGTATTACCCAGAGATATTTGTTAAGTCTTGAAATGTTTTATTACATTTTAGCTCTGCAAGCCAGTGCCCATAAATACCGTGGCCGACCACTCCTTCATAACCGAGTTCAGATGTACAGGCGCGGACGCCACCGCCAGCAATATGAAGGATATGCGACTATCCTTCCCCAGTGCTCACTCTGGCTTTGCTATGTACTGCGCTGTTTTCTTCATTGTAAGTTTAAACATGCTATTTTTGTATTAAACATGTATAAGACAGATATAAGACACTATGTATTAATTCTGTGGGAGCACAAAAGCACCTTTTATTCTTTGATTACATTTTCTAGTTGTATATATTGATGGTATCGTATCTTATGGACTATAGCTGTAAACGATATCCTCTCTCATGAGAGATGAAACTTCATAGTTAAAGAGTAATATGTACTATTAACATTTAAACATTTTCAATGTTTCATCACGAATAACAGTGTTTAAAGGGAGAAGCCACCGATAGCCGAAACACAGTTCTCAACTAGTTCGGTAGTCAATGGATCATTTAAAAATTGTACTCGATGATTTAATATCAATTAATGTAGTTTTTTGTTCACAACACTATTTATCACAACTTCCAGTTCTACATACAAGTGAAGGCAAAATGGCGCGGCTCGAAGCTACTGCGGCACGTAGCGCAGTATGCCGTGCTGATGGCTGCGTGGTACGTGGGGCTCTCGCGGGTGGTGGACCACATGCACCACTGGAGCGACGTAGCTGTGGGCTTCGCGGTTGGCGCTGCTTTTGCAGCTCTTACTGTATGTATACTTAAGAATTCCGTGGTTTTACGCACAAGGCTATATTTGAAACAAACTTATTTTGTCTCTTGTTGTATATGTGATAAACAAATGACTTTTGAAGGAGGACAAAACACACAAATATAAAACATTTGATAGAAATTTACACAGCAATGGCGCTATAACTTAGATAGCACGTAAACGAAGCCGCGAGCAGAAATCATGTAAATATTTAATCAAAGTGATTCATTTTGTTGCTCTTTGCGGTACATCAATTAGCAAATACCTCATTAAAGAACCTTATCTCTGGTTTTCTATCCTTAAAAATAATCGCATTTGTATGGGTACTTATATACAAAATTATTTGTTTTCAGTTCATCTACGTGTATGCACCAAATAAACGCATTCGCAGAGAATCCTGGATTACGGAACCATCCACGCAACCGGAGATGTTACCTCGCCCTGTACTTATGACACATAGCAATTAAATAAAAATTTCGAACTACAAAGTTATATCAGAGAAAGGAGAAAATAGAAAAAAAATTAGTTAAATGGAAATAATTTATCTTTTTATTTATTTGACTTATATTTAAAGATTAGTTTGTAGCTAGTAGTTAGAATTATTTTTAATTTTTATGGTTTGTTAGCTAATATTACGAGCACAAATTTCAGATGATGTCTGCATATAGAAACCATGACGTAATAGCTGATCTTAGTACTACTCAAGCCTATATTTAAAACAAAACTAGATTTCATTAAACATTACCGTGTTGTGTTTATTTGTTCAATACCAACAAATTAATGAACGAAATAGAAGTAAGAAAAGTTGTATGAGGTGTAACATAATTTAAGTAATATATTTTCGTATGTAAGAGATTAAGGATTATGAAGAGTATGTATATAAAATATTTTAATGAGATCACGTTTTTACTAACCGAAATAAACGAAACTTAATGTATTATAATATATTTATATATTTATAATATACCTAGTCTTGCCATAAATATTGTAATAAAGAAAAAAGAAAATTGTTAACTGCAAATAACAT
>NC_052115.1:1972424-1991082 GCF_012273895.1 Zerene cesonia | reverse complement strand
AATCTAAATATCTTCAATGTATAGAATTTGATCCCGAACATATTTATTACAGTAAATAGGTAATATTTAAAGAAAGATTATAAAGGGACCGTTGAAAAAATGGCTGTCCATATCCATAACTTAGATTACATCATTAAATGACAAAATACAAAAGAGGTTATAGTCAAAAATCCCACAACCATATATGAAGTATAAAGAAATTCAACCGGTAACTCACATCAAAGAAGTGTGGTCTAAACCGGCCAATGACGTACTTGGCGATGGTCACAGCAAGCTGTTGGCAGGCCGCGCCGAACGTGAAGACCCCGATCGCGACGTAGCTTTCCCAGATCCAGCCTGGGACCTCGCAGAATCCCAGGGACCTCGCCCCCCCTGACTTTCCTCTTACATATCGCGATATTTCCACAGTTATTATCTAGAACGATTTCAGATTCTGGTTAGAAATTTCTGGAATTTTTTTAAAAGTATGTATAAATGTAAAATACCAAGTTATCAACGAATTATGTAATTTATATTACAACTATCGCCCGACAGATAGATAGTTATCAACACTATAAATAATAATTAAGTCAACTTTAGCAATGCTATTTTTTATTATATGTACATTAGTTTTAATATCTGTGAAGATTTTATTACGGATGTATTTGAAAATTTGGGCGTGTGGATGTTTGTTCAATCATTCTAAAAGTACTGAACGCATTTTGATGTAACACGGCAATGTCTTTGATTTATATTTTATTTGACGATATTAATTAGGTTTATTTTAGTAATAATTGGTTAATGTAAACAAAATTGTGATTAAAAGACCTATTTGATAAGTAATATACCTAAGCAGAATTAAAATCGAAATTTTGTAATTTGAGATAATTTGATGATACAACATCAAATAACTTATCAGTAATGATTTGAATCAATTCGCCTGCCTCTTAATATAATATAAGCACGAAATATTTGATATCATTTAGAAATTAAGGATATTGTATGAATTTTAGGCGATTTATTAATCATAACATTTTCAAGGGGTAAATTAATTCATTTTTTCTCAGTGTTGTGAGAATCGGGGTCACGGGAAGACTTAGTTCTTTAATTTCTAAATGAACTCACTCTCCTTAAATTAACTAACTATATACTGTAACTACTTACTGTAACAACCATAAGGGCGAATCCGAGACCTGCCAGCAGACCCACGGATATCGTCTGAGTTTTGTATGGCAACCGTAAGGAAGGATCATCCGCGAAGTAGCCTCGCTCGTACGGAGACGCCCATAGCTCAAACGCGAGGAGTGGGAATGCAACTATAAATGAAATTAAATTGTTACAGATAATATTGTGTAGTATGCAGTATGTGTTGTATTACATGTGCTTTGGGGAAGTTAACTTTCTCTCTTATGTTCAAGAAATCTTGTAGGTTATAGTGAAAAAAATGCTATTTATTCAGATAAATGTTTTTACGAGCTTGTGGCTACGCTTGTAAGATACGAAATAATCTATTTTCACAAATATCCATCCATCCATCTCACATATTGTTCACAATATCAGTAGGACTAGTAAAATATTATGTAGTCAAGAATACGACTGTGAATAGTGGATTTTAGTAGCCATATTTTAGGTTTTGACTTGTTGGGAGCAATTTACATGACGACGATTATATTTTCATCTGGAATAATCTGCAAACTATAAATATTTTAAACCCAAAATATGTATGTTGCTTTTATCGACTTTGATACTGCCTAACGCGAAGCGTGTTTGGAATGCAGACTGAATGTATGTAATTATTATCTTATCAACATTCGCTTTTATCAAAGCGAAAGTTTTTTATTTTACTTTGGACTAGCTTCTAAACTGTTTTATTAATACTTGGTAAGCCAAAAACTGTGTCACAATTCGAGAAATAGTGGACAAGATTGATTAAGGAACGAAGACGAGAAGAGTCAGGGCATTCAACGAGTTACGAGATATTATTGACACGTAGTTAATTGACAAACTTATTTATTATTGTATTCTCTAATCTTAACTTGAATGTAATGACAATTTAATTGTATTTAAACAGTTTTAAATTTAATTGAGAAATGACACCTTTATAAATTACTTTTTGTTTTTATCATATTTTAGAGCAAATAAACGAATTATTGTTATATAAAAGAAGTTAGATACCGAATATCACATCGTGTACCTACTAGAATTGAAGATTATTATTATTTTATCTTGGTATCCAATTATCTAATTATCATATAAAACATTTTCTATGATTACACATTTACGCACACGCGTACCTTTTTTTTGTCTTAGAATAGATTTATGCTTTATATTGGAAATTATAAGGGACGTTTAAACCTGCACTGTTTCAATACGTACTCACAAGTTTTAGGACAGCAAACACTGAGACTTAGTCTCTTGTTTATAAGATACAAAATTAGCTGCTGTGATTGTGAAAACATTAGCGCCGTAAAGTTTATTAATCTGTTTAATTTGGCAATAGCAACTAATTCATCATTAAATCTACGCTAATTATATAATGCTGAAGAGGTTGTTGGTTTGTTTAAACGCGCTAATCTCAGGAACTGTGATGATTACAATTATTCTGTCACCATCAGAAAACTGCATCTGAACTGAGTGACATAGGCTATATACATACAGTAGGGGAGAAGCCGGGGCGGATCGCTAGCAAACTGAACAATTTCTTTTTTTTATAAATATTCTATCATTACTTAAATGTTAACTGTAAATTACAGATAACCTTCATTTTGAAGGAAATCGAGGGAATGCAGCGAACCGTTTAATCGCTTTTTTGTGTAAACAGCGTAACATTAGTAAAAAATAATGATTGTATAATAATTTATGATAACTTCCATATAGGTAAGTATTTGTACTAAAATCGATCTAAAATTGGACGGAGAAGTATGTATTATTAACTAATATGTAAGTATTTACAAAGGAATTCAATTAAAACTTTAGATAGGTTCATATCATAAAAAGCAAATAGATTATACTCGTAGACGATAACTTTGTAATCAACGAATTAATTATTATCAATGTACGAGTTAAAATTCCTTTAGTTTCGTTTTATTTTATTTTTTTGATCAATCTTAATGGACTTAATATTTATACAGGTGTCGTTGGAGGTGTGAACTTATCTAAAATATGCTGTTATCTAGTAAAAAGCCAAAAATTTCATTCGTAATTCTCAGCATTCAATTTATTTTTATTTCCATGTAAAGTAAAGGTAACTTACCAATTATCAAAGCTAGGAAATCCAAAACAATTTTCAGCACCAAACTATTTCTAGCCATGTTTCAAACAATAAACGGATACGAATGTTCACTTGATCTCTGCATTACTCATTCAAACGGTGTAGGAGTCAGGTTAGTAATAACTAATAATCATTCAGGTAATATCGTAGAAAACGTAGATGAAATCATTGTAGGTCGTGCTGTAATTAAAGATACGCGCGATTCGCAATACTGACGAAATCTAACTGGTATCTGATAAGGCTTGATAAAATGTAAGCCAGGGTAGGGTAGATGTGACTCACATTTACGAGAATTGATTAATTTTGTATTGATTTTATTGTAACTCTTCACTATTACAAATTTAGTACAACCGGATAGTTGGTTGGGTTTAGGAAAACAACAGTTTTCAAATGTTGTAGGTAGATATTTTGTTTTCCTTGAGTAATTTTACCTTTAATGACAGTGCCATCTACCATTTTAACTGTTATTGAGTAGTTCGTAAAATTACCAGTAGATGGCACTTAAACTATAACATACTATAGATAATAGAAGTACTATTGATGTTTTTTTATAATTTGCTTTTCTAATTCAATTTGGTACGTTTCAAGGAAAAATTAAAAAGAAAAGTAATTATAGTATAAACAAGGACCATAAACCATCTGTTTTATATTATCCAGCCAATTTTGAAAATTAAGCCTTCCTCTGTCTCTTTTTTCTGACCCTATAATGATATCGTTCTGTATTTTAGGTATTGTATAGCTATAACATTAATTATAATATGAGTGTCGAAATAAAACAACCTAATATCAATAAGAACAAATATTTATTATGCATTAATATTGCCTAATTACTTAAATTTAAATAAATAAGCTGCCAAAAACTAGTGCAGTATAGGCAGTGCATTCCCCTCTATAGTTTAAAATTATAAGTGCATTGTACTTACTTACTACTAAAATATATAAAACAACTCATTGTGTTTTACTTCTATTATGCAAACATTAAAGTAATAAAGAACACTTGAATACATATTTTTCAATTCCTAAATGCTTTCTATTTCTCGAATACAGATTTTTAAGGTTATATTATTATTAAATTATTTTGAAGAAAAACGTTACAAAATCAATGAAAAAATTTACACTTTTATATTATGAAATATGTGAAAAACAAGTAAATAATCCTTTTTTATTAATCAAGACAGTATTACTTTTATTGATATTTTTAAGACAGTATTACTTTTATTGAGGAATCTGTGAATTGAGATAAAATAAACAATAACACATTATAGATACGTAGTTTTAAAGATAAAATGGGAAACTGTTCAAGTATTTAGCACCGCCATTTCAGACATCATTATAGAATTTAGTAGAATATTATACAATAAATAGTTTTAATTTCATGTAAAATAAAATATAACAATTTTTGGCCGCAAAAAAAAAAAGAAAGGTCAACAACGAAAGTAGTAAAATATGCATAAAACTTACAGTTGATAAACTGTAAGAAACAAATATCAATATTAATTGCCAAATTTCTTCATGACTGACATGACATAATTTTGACAAATGAATAAACTTTCGTTGCTGACTATACATATTATAAAATTGCAATTTTTTTAGTTGCGTTTTACAAGGTCATTATAGTTTATCTCAATAGACAAAGTGGAGGCAACAACAAAATAACTTCAAATTGATTACATAATATAATACCACTACATCATTGAACACAAATACATCATTGAGTAGATTCAATTCCAATAAGCTGGATTTTGGGCCAATATATTATAAAATTTTGTATTTATTGTCATCAAATTATTAACAATCCTTTGCGGCCTACACTTTACTAAAAACCAATATAATTTCCGCATTGTTTCAGTATATTTCTTTTAATAGTACCAGGAGAGCATAAGCACCCAAGCTGTTCTTAAAAATCTAAAAAACCTATAAAATTAACTGCAATATTTACACTTCTATATCACAGAGTTAAATACTTCCCGCGCCTTCAAGGCACAGAGAATGGCTTATAACTAGCAAAATAAATAAAAATATGAGCGATAAATTATAATATACATATGAAAATTAAAAAAAGAAATTTTGTATATATTATTTAAGGCATTGTGACTCCCTAATTTTGTCGGTTTATATGTCTGTCTCATTCACACTTAAATATGATATGTTAAAAAGAAACCAATAATGTTAGATATAAGCCACAAGCTTATACGTAACATGATTGATTAAACAATATTTTCAATGCAATTTTACAGTTTTTTTATTTTGAATCGTATGTCATAGAGAATAAGATAAAAATTTGTACATAAACAACATTAACTAAACGATAAATACTAAAAATAAAACCCCAAAATTCAATAAGTAGTGTGTAGAGTGTACTTATGCAATTATTCATATATCTATCAATAGCAAAGACAATTTTTAAACCTCTATGGTTCCTATTTTAAATTTTATTGTCCCTAGAGTAAAACACTAATTCTACATTTAAAATTGCATTCTGTAAGTAGTAAAATGAAGCTAAAAATACTGATAGGTGAAAGCCCGTATTTATAAACTTTGCCATCATGTTATACTATGTTTTTCGATGGTATATGAAGTTATATGTATGAGAATTTATATAGAAAAGTTTTAAAGTCATTTAAATAATTGAATTTTGGTAAAAAAAGGAAGAATAGGATTTTAGCAAATTTTTCGTTAACACGGTCAGGTTTTAAACTGAAATAGGCCTTGAAAAAAATTATACCAAGAAGATAGAAAAATCTGAAAAAAAAATTGAAAAGATAAAAGGAAATTTAAGTATATACATAATATGTTGGTAAATACGGGTGTCTTTACTTTAGTCTATAGGTGCAATTTGTACCGACGTAGTATGCGTTGGCAATAAATGGTTCCGATCAATAAAACTGCATAATAATGAAGTATGTAACTGTTGAACGAGATTTATGATTTGTAACGACTTAGCATTGCTATCAAATTAGGGGCCCCGGGGCAATATTTGCTTACTGCAAAGGAAAAATGAAAAAGTATAAAGAAAGTTGGGGCAACGAGACTGCCAACTGTTTCTAGAAATAAAACGTAAAAATGAGTTCATATAAACGTATGTACTATATTATCAGCTCATTATCACCAGCAGCAAGGCTAACAGTTGTTAGTTAACTTTGTAGATAAGTTTACTAAAAATGAAATTGTAAAGTGGTTCATGGTCAGTTGATAAAATTAGTTAAAGACAGCATTTCGATATTTGCTGGGCCTCAAAAAGTTGGGGCCCCCTCTAAAAAGTTGGAATTGGGGCCCTATTCTGGTGGGGGAAAAGTAGCTAAGCAATTACCTCTCATATCGTATTCATAAATCTCGTTTACAGCTAAAATCAACTAACATGCACCATAAAGCTCATTCGTATCCATAGAATTATTCAACGCCAATTACCATCCAACTTTGAACCTAAATAAAAAATAAGTTAAAGTTCAATATCTCTTAGCCATTTTATGGGCATTCATAAATCATATGCTACATGTGTCGGGACATGACATGTGGACAAATGGCCTTATAAAACACCAAGTTAATCATTTGTATGGAAGACATGAAAATGTAGCTTCATTTTGCTCGATTTCTAAGTAGCTTTTGTTTAGAATACCTTGTAGACATAATAATAATAAAATTCCCCATTGGTGTTAAAATTTTGATATGATAACGATTATCAGTCCATTTCGGTCTTTCAGTGCTTATTTATCAATAAAATTTCTATATAAATATATGTCGCCTAACCTAAAAACCCCCTTATAACTATTAGGTAATTTCAACTATGTTAGGCCGATAAAATAAAACGGAACCTTCGAGAAATCTCAAGACCATTATGAACACTCAATTAAATCTAATCGCTCGAGTCCTTTAAAATTCGTTTATCAGTCAAATATTCAAATATTAAAACATAACTTCGAAAAACGTTACCAATATGTCCCAGAGTTGGTCCTTCGAGACCGCGATATCTCAGTACTTTCGAGAGAATTTCACAACTGTCCAATGCGTATTAAAAGTCCGTATATAGGGAGATGGTGGGTAAGTGTCATGCCCCCTCCCCTGCGTTATCTCCCTGGGGGGTTGGTGGTCAGACTTGCCAGCTGGGCGCGGTGCGGGTGTTGCCGTTGGTGGTCAACTCGCTGTCATGTCCACCGCTCTGCCTTCGGGACGTTTTGCGGAGGTCGGAGATGAATGCGAACTGTGGAATAAGTGGTGAGTTTAAACTTGGCTGTATGTAGAATGAGTTCAGGAGAATTCGTTATTAATTTATCCTTAAAACTCTATATACCGGGGCATCATAAACATAGGAAGATAGTTACCACAACGACGGCCGCGAGCATGCCAATTGTGAAACCAGCGAGCACGTCGCTCCAATGATGCTTATAGTCGGACACGCGCGTCATCACCGTGTACCAGGCCATCATGACCAGCACGAACTGTATCAAATGTCGGAGGAGCTTGGAACCGCGCCAGAGGAAACGCTTTTGTAGGTAAAGCTGGAATTGAGATGATTTTTGAATGAGAATAGATTGAGGTAGTATCGTAGCTTGCCAAACTTATGGAATTAGAGAAAAGAAACACTTCTTTGAGTCACGCAGTGGTACAGACTTAAAATAAGAAAATTAATCATCAATAAAAATATTTAATACATATATCTATCATAAAATATTTAAAAAGGAAATTATGAATGTGGAGAATTCATGAAACTACCAGGCATTTAATGACTATTTGATTAGATTTTCTTCAATAAAATCACTTCACGTCACTTACAGCGAAATAGATCATAGTATACGCAGAGAAGGAAGAATGGCCGCTGGGGAAGGACAGCCTCATCTCCTTCAAGAGTTTGGTGTCGTCGCCGAGGCAGGTGAACTTCTCGATATAGCGCCACTTGTTTTCTGGCAATGAGCAGTCTATGTCTGGCTTGCACACCTGCAGACAAAGAAAACATTAAGATTAATAATCAAGAACACACAACAACATGAAATAGATACGATATCACAAACACGAATTAAACATATATTGGTACCTAATGTAAATATATAAGCTCAGTTTGGTTGTGAATAGATTCATGTTTTACCTATTGCAATTAAAGAAAGTCAATAGTTCAACATAAAAATAAAAAATAAAAATTAAGACTTTATACGTATGTTACCGTTAAATCAGTTTTTCGTTTAAACACGTTTTTCCTAGTCAAAACTAGTTGTAACTAATTGCTTAGTTTAAAACTATCAATGACTAATACTCAATATTAAATATTAATTTACTAGTTATTATTGTCATTACAAGCAAGTCAGTTAAAACTGTTTCGAAGTCGATTCTGGCATTCACCGGCCTTAGGTAAATGACTCTGTTGTATTGTTTAGGGTAAATACCTTTGAGAATAATAAACAAGCCATCGTGAATGATACTTTGAATAATAATATTGAAATCTAAATCTCTAGGCGGCGAAGTTATTTAATATGCGTCAGTAATTCAACGTTGACGTGACGATAAGTAATGGTAACTGTAAACCGGAGAGACGTTGGTAAATTCGTAATGTAAGTAACCGCCTATGATTAATTGCTTGTATCAAGAAACAATTAATCACCATCACTTCAACGATGATGAAAACAGTTGTTCAAAAAAAAAGTTCAATGCACCTGCATCAATCACAAAATAAATTCCGCCGTCGAGTTTCACAGGAGCACACGAACCAACCTGACTACTGCATATTAAAAAATTGTCACCTCTTTACCTCGTGCATATGTTTCGCATAAAAGCGTTGGCGAGTTTGCAAGTCGAGGGGTCCAATTATGCATTTACTATAACCGTAAATTGGCGGTCGATTAATATTTTTTCAAGTCTCGTTTGAGTGGTCGCTGGATGGCTCGCGGCGCGGCCGGTTCGCGATGCAATTTGTTTAACAATGCTATCTTGAGAACGTGATGTTTGAATCTTTTTGTTCTGAACGCTAATTTAAGAGGGATCCTGGTACTTTGTATCAAGCGTACTAGAAATAACATAATTATCTTTCTCAAATAAATATACATTGTAAGATATTTTTTAAGTCTATTTTGTATTAGTAATTTGTATGGTCTATTTTATACACTTCACAAGTTTGCATACACCGTTTATAACTGAAGAACATTTACGTTCGCATTAATAACATAAATTTATATAAATAACACGATTCTGTACAAAAATACACATAACATCACTAACTAACCAGCTTCACGATAGACAAATATGCTTCTAAACAATAACTATAAAGTGAATAACATACTGTTAACTATACGCTGTCATCAACACGCTGTCACCAATTTAAATGCAAACTATTCCACAGGCACTATCACAGCATAGCACCTACACCGCGCAAGCCATAAAATATCATTCAATATTTGTCCTCTTGAAAATTATTACGAAAAAGAAACAAGCGCACACCGTACCTTGAATACAGAGTGGTGTATTATACCGCTTGTTAATATTAATAAGGGACTCTGTTTACGACCAACATGTTATTACGATATTTCTTATTTTTCATCCCGATATGGCCACGTCAATCATCCAATCAAGCGGTGGCGCCCTTTAAATGAACGAATATTTCCCTCTTTCGCTTCGAAATTGCCCGGTTGGTAACTATCACTCGTGTTTTAAATTAAACATTGCCTTTCTGCGCGCGCGCTGTTAATTTTTTAACGAAAATATGCTAAACTGTGGAAAGTCGACTGACCGCTTACTGCTGATCTCGTCCTGCGAATGTTTCTGAGTCTGGATGTGACTGCATATCGGTCAATCGTATGAATCTACTAAAGAGAATTTACATAATTTTTTTAAAATTACAAACTGTTGATAGGTTATATTGTAGACTATAAAACATATAATAATAACTCCTTCTCATAACCATAAAAATAGAAATACTTCTTATTACAAGCCATTTGGCAAATAAAAGAAAACATACAGTCAACTGTACTAAATAATTACTGTTAAATATAACTAACTGTTAAATATATTTACAACAAGTTAGTTTGCCTGCAACGTTGGCAGTAACTTCCTACTGTCCTACTAATCCTACTAATATTATAAATGCGAAAGTTTGTACGGATGTGTGTGCGTTTGTTGCTCTTTCACGCAAAAACCACTGAACCGATTGCAATGAAATTTGGTAAGTAGACAGCTGGTCAACCGGAATAACATATAGGCAACTTTTTATCCCGATATTCCTATGGGATACGGACTTACGCGGGTGAAACCGCGGGGCGCAGCTAGCATAATCATAAGAATAAAAAAAGACATTCCAATAGTTCCTGCGCAAATCCCGTGCAAAATGTATTTAGACATAAAATTATAATGTATTCAAGAAATGTGCATTAAATCGCGAAGACGTAGATTTTATCTGTTTTATTCACATTTACTGCGAATGCGAATTGCATTATTGACATGTCTTAAACGTGTGGAAAATGTTTCTTTTAAAAGAAACCTCATTCATTGGTAATAAAATAAAACGGGAAATATATATCTAATTAAACAGCTGTGTTGCTAATTTACCCCGTAAAGTGGAAACGTTTTAAGATTATTCTAAGTAATTGCTGGAATTAGATAAGAAAGACTCTGTTAACTTACTTGTACTAATGGACTTACAAGCAATTTATCGTAAATATAGGTAAAGTGAATTTAAATTCTTTACAATATAATACTATAGGAATCACTTTGGACACACATAATTTCCTATATTATTTTCTATACCTATAATATAGAGCTAAGCAGCTTGTTTGTTTGAACCCGCTAATCTCAGAAACTACTGAAACAATTTCAAAAATTCTTTCACCATTGTATATGTACGTGTTCCCCGAGTGCTATATGCTATACAATCGTATCATATTTATTTTATTACATACACCACAGGTAAAACCTAAGCGGACCGCTAGTCTATTATAAAAATTAAACCATTTAAGGTAGCTTTATTATTAAAAGCATAAATTATAACACAATTAACACATTATATCAATGCTATAAAACTAAAAATTAAATTTATCATTACATATTTCTCAGTATTTAAATTGAGAAACAAAACGAAGGATTTTTTACGTTATCAGTCAGCAAACGCTCATCAAAAAGTTAGAAGGATTTACCAACTTTCACAAGGGACCCCGAAAAAGCTCATAAATAATTGAAAATAAAGTCATTTGCTATTCAGGCACACGATTATTGGTCAACAAACGTTCACGACTTTATATGACTGTTGGTTACAAAAGTCTCGCACACATTTAACGACACGAATTGCAAATTGCACGAGCAATTTACACTCTTATGTAGCAGAAATAAAAACCAGAATTCTACACACAAATATCGATGAAGATTATGTAAAAGTGAATCACGATGTTTTTATTTTGACTTATGATGGACGCCATTTGATATTCGATATCGAAACTGGAATTGACTGTAAATCGCCTGATTAATTGAACACATATACTCGTTTTTTGTCAATCCTACTAATCCTAGGTACTATCATATCCTACTAATATTATAAATGCGAAAGTTCGTAAGGACGTGTGTGTGTTTTTTGCTCTTTCACGCAAAAACTACTGAACTGATTGCAATGGAATTTGGTACGTAGATAGCTGGACTACTGGAATTATATAAAGGCAACTTTTCATCCCGATATTCCTACGGGATACGGACTTACGCGGGGCGCAGCTAGCAATACAAACTAAAGTAAAATGCAAAAGAAAAACAAATGAAGGTAAACGCATTACGCACCTCATAGACATGACATCTTAGCGCTCCTTCCAATTGAAACGAAACATTTTCAAAATTCGATGCCATTAACGAAGCATTGCGTATATACTACTGCATTTAAAATTGATCTGTTTCTGCAAAAATGTCCCCGATATCCATGGAGGTAACCATCCACAATCCAAACGACGACCGAATGACAACAATGTTACATGAAAACCTAAAAAGAATCTCGCCAATCTGTTTAAAAGCCACGCTGAAATCAAATAAACAACCAAAAAGCAATTGGTGCTGTATTACAGGTCTTGGCTTCTAGCGGCAGCGGAGTCTTTCATCTAATTTAACTAATAAATTTTGCATTCTATAACTCATATTTAAGCAAGCTAAAATAATTTTTGGCAATAATTTTTTTATTATTATTAATACACTAGCTGTGACCCGAAGTTGAAACCGCGTAAGTCCGTATCCCGTAGGAATATCGGTATAAAAAGTGCCTATGTGTTATTTCAGTTGTCCAGCTAACTACGAAGCAAAATAGTATTATTATTCACCAATAGATGTCAGGAAAAAAAAACAAGAAAATGACATTTTTTAAAAAAGATTCCTAGCTAGATCGATTTATCGCCCCCGAAACCCCCTATATACTAAATTTCATGAAAATCGTTGGAGCGAATCGCCCGACATTCCAATTATATATATATATATATATATATATATATATATATATATATATATATATATATATATATATATATATATATATATATATATATATATATATATATATATATGACATATAAGATATGCAGTCGAATTATTCTATGGTTAATAAACACACCCATCACTCCTCACCCGCTTTGAGGATTTTATGCTTGCCACCCTTCCGATTTTATGTGGATGGTACTCAAACCATCAATACACTTTTTAATGAATTTCCATCAATAAAAGCAACGCTTTCCAGGAAGAGCATTTCATTTCATATCACGAACGTGAGCGAAGCGAATTATTTGATATGCTATCAGGGTTTATAACCGCTACGCCTGTGAACTAATTATACCACTCTCATTGCTTGACGGTAGACCGATAGCTGAGTTGTTTGTTAATCCTACTAATATTATAAATGCGAAAGTTTGTAAGGATGTGTGTTTGTTGCTCTCTCAGGCAAAAACTACAGAATCGATTGCAATGAAATTTGATAAGTAGACAGCTGGACAACTGGAATAATATACAGGCAACTTTTTATCCCGATATTCCTACGGGATACGAACTTATGCGGGTGAAACCGCGGGGCGCAGCTAGTAGACTTCTACGCGAATTAGCTGTTGCCCGCAGCTTCGCCCTCGCGGTATTAATTAATATTCATGGTACAAACTTTATCCCCTATTTTATGCCTTTTGGGGTAGAATTTATCAAAATCGTCTCTGAGCGGATACCTACGTCATAACATCTACCATAACCTACATGCCAAATTTCTTAAATTTCACGCATACATCACTAACGTTTATTCATAAGTACCGGCTAGGAGGAACAAAAACGAAATCTCTAATTCTTCTTATTTCAATCACTTCTTACTAATTATAAATTTTTTTGTTAATTACAAACAACATCATGATTCGAAAATACAAAAGTATAATCCGACCCATTCGTCTAGTCCTTGTTGACTAGAAGACTACAAAAACATGTTAAATAGATATAAATGTCCTAAAACTTGGTGCGAATTTTTATGGTTAATTTTTATACTAATGGTGAGGCACTTGATTTCTTTAAACAAACCCATTATTCCACGACATAAAAATGCAGATCATAAACATTAAACGTGTCTATTGAGAATAAAAAAAGTAACAATTCTTTTACTTTAAACCAACGAAATAGAAGAAAAATACCTCTTTGGGAACATTAAATTCACGCTCCTTAATAAATAGTAAAATAGTAATAACAAAGTAATAAATCTCGAAGCAATAAAGCTTGGTATACACACTCGTGACACGCGGAACTCATTTGTGGTCGCAGGCAGGCAACCGTGGAAATGTGGCCGTTTCATGTTCCAGCCACACAATCCCGAGACTTGCGCAAACGTGTGCTAAGGAAATGATGTTATTAAATAGATTAATGTGGTCAGATATTTGGTGAAAATGGACCAGGTATTCCGTAAACCGAATTTTTACAAATCTAATATATAAAATTCTCGTGTCACAGTTTTCGTTGCCATACTCCTCCGAAACGGCTTGACCGATTTTGATGAAATTTTTTGTGCTTATCCGGTATCTATGAGAATCGGCCAACATCTATTTTTCCTAACCCTAAATGAGGTAAGGCAGAACAGCGTTTGCCGGGAGCAGCTAGTATATAATAATGAGGTTAAGTCGACTGTATTTTTTGTTTGTTACCTCATAACTTTTTGCTGGGTGAATCGATATTTGTTATTCTTTTTTTATTTGAAAGCTCGTGCCTGCCATTAGGTCCCATTTAAATTTGATATAGTTCAGACAATTTGATGGCGGTTATGTTTTTGTTAAAAACAATTATTTTAATTATTTTGTGTTTTTATGTGTATGCTGTATTACCGACACCGACAACCGACCGACCGATTCCAAAAGTTCATTTACCATCTGACAGATTCCTTTTCACTAAGCGACATAGGCTGTATGTGTAGGACTGCTGATATATTAACAATTTGATAAGATAGAACAAATTTTAAACGAGTAAAATAAGTGTTATTAGAGTCAACAACAATATGCATGCATAGGTTCAAGCATGTGGAGTAACGTGTGGAACATTACCTAGAGTTATTACGGCCATGTCATTTTGTTAGCCATTCTTGCTCGAAGTTGTGATGTGAGTCGGCGCTTTATTCGTAATGAGCCTACACCGCTGGCGGAGGGAAATTGTTTGCAATTATTGTTAAATGTTTTTGAAGTACCTACGAGATAATACGACTTGCGTGCGAAATAAGTTTATACCTTACGTAATGGATGTTAACAGCGTTTAAATATAAATAATTCATCGACTTTGTTTGGAGCCATATCGGCTTTGTTTGGTCTAATATTTAAACTGAAAGATTTTTCAACACATTTCTTGTTCCTCCCCGAAGTGATATGTTACATATAGTTTTTTTGTTCTGTAGAAACGGCATAAATTATTTAATGTTGTTTTTTTTTTGTATATAATAATTGGGAAATGCTATTCAAACTTTTGTCAACCGACGTTCCCGAAAGCGATAGCCAAAAAATCATCTCAATTTTCGATAGGTTATTTATAACGTTTGTTGTACTGCTTAGGTTCTCAAGCGACTGACTTTTTTTTAGGAAACTGATGACATGTCGTTCCAGTAAGAATCTGGATAAGTACCTATCACAACCCGGGACGTCGGTAACCTTTCTTTGTAGAAAGGATTTATTTTCCTATCGCTTTTAAATCGCTTAATAAAACGAATGATGACGAACAAACGACAAACAAACAATGACAAAAATTTCAAACGAAAACACTGAGACTTGCCCTCAGGCCCATTTAGCGCGTATGCAGCCACACGTATCAGCTAGAAAACTATAACACATTTTGCACTAAAACCAGTATTATTAATTTTAGCAACACATTATTAAAGTCGCAGCCCGCGGCAGCGGCACCTTTGTCCAACAGGTTTTATAACATAATACAGTTTCTATGATGGGAAAAGATACGATTGCAATAAACGTCTCTATCAAACAAACTAATATGTAATAAATTATCAGCTGTTTGTTAGTCGTTACACGACAAAAAAAACTGAATATAAATGGCGTGAAATATTAAACATTGGTTTGATTATAATTTATAGGATCGTGGACTGACAATGTAATTAGAAATTGATATAAATTTAACGGGATAGCTTTACGATGTATGGTTTATATTTGTCAATCGGAAATCGTTTACTTTACAGCACTGACATACTCGTATCATCATCAGTCCATATTTGTGCCCACTGCAGAGACACACTCATATGAGGTTTCAGGCCATATGTCCGGGATGTTAATTGTCTTAGAACTTTTCATTTTGGGACATGCCAGCTGCCTCACGATGTTTCCTTTTGCCGTTTCGAATAGTAGTGATATAGATAATGTCCAGATAAATTGAAAAGTCGATTATTTTTGTCCGTCCTTCCGGTTTGAAAACCAAAACTTTTCAATTAAATCCAAGGTCTAAATCTCTGAGCCGCCACTATTTAAAGCTAGTTTGTAACAAATCTATTATTTGTTCGCATGTTGCAGGTCGCCGGGAAGCGATTAAATAAATGGCTGTAAGATCGCATTTCGCTTGCATGTTTAATCTTTAACGTATGAGTCACAAATGAAAAAAAAACTAAAGTAGAAATTAAAACTCTTTAACGGATTTTAAACGCGATTTATTCATTATATTATTAACCCGACGTTTCGAACACTTTGCAGTGAGCGTGGACCGAAAATCCGTTAAAAAGTTTTTAATTTCTAAATGTATAATACTCGCGTAAAATCAAACACAAGAAAATACTGAAACTAAAGCACCCAAATTGATAACTAATCTCCGCTTTAAAATCAGATTATCATTTCAAACAATAGCACCATCAATTCAGCCAAAGGCAAGACCGGTACGCTTCATCAATCAATGAACGAGCTCTGTCAATGGACATCTTAATGCTAGTGACGTAAGTGTACAATGGGACAGGCGAACGATTGACCGATTTAAAGGATTGAATGAACGATAATAGAATCGCTAATATAGAGGTAATCAACTCGTAATATGTCACACGATAGCGGACTATGTGACCGCGTTCAGTAGATATTTATCTGCATACACGGTTGCTAAGGCGAAGGATTAAAATCTCTGCGTTTTATATTTCTCCGTTTTCCTCTCTCACTCTCACGTTTTCGCCACTTAAGAGAATGCGAAATAATATAGATATACACATATTCATTGAAAAAAATATAGGTCAATAAAATACTATATAATAAAGATACGTACTAATTTTATACAGACAAAATATTGTTTATATGTTAGCTATGAATTAAACTATAACCTTAATAAAATCGATTCACGTGTATTTAGCCAGTGGAATGTTATGTTATTACCGAGTAAGGTGAACTGTTTTTATATCGTCAAACCGAACGAAGCTGGGGGAAGCAGCACGCTATATATAAAGAAATAAATTAAAAATATTACATACTGGCAAATGTAAAACTAGTTTAACTAGAAGGTACACACTTTATATTTTTGTTTACACATTCCGTATTGAACTATGGTTATTCGTTTACATACCCATGAATGATAGTGGATTTTTTATCGTACTTATATATAAACTACGATATACTACTATTAGAAAAACTATTTAATAGATAATATCCTCATTTAATATGTTCATAGATATGACCGGAATATAAGTATGACTAAGAATCTACGGCCTGAAACCTGCATAACTAACTACGACATACATAATATGTGGAATAAAATAGCATATATGCGAAATAACCATTTCGCAGTTGCGGCCTTGTTTTCATTGCATATTGCATCAATTACCACCTGCCAAAGTAATGTTAAAATAAGGTCAGACCAAAGGTATTTGGATTATAATTTCACAACTCTTTGCAACGTGTTCAAATTGAAAACAAACAAAATTTGCTTAGCGAGAAATCGATATTGATCGCCTTTCAACGGCTTGCAATTAATTCGAAACCATATTTGGCATGTTCGGCAGTTTCGATGTGGTAAAATATTATCCGATGTATAGATATACTAGCTGCGCCCCGCGGTTTCAACCGCGTAAGTCCGTATCCCGTAGGAATATCGGGATAAAAATTTTGCCTATATGTTTTACCAGTTGTCCAGCCGTCTACGTACCAAATTTCATTGCAATCGGTTCAGTAGTTTTTGCGTGAAAGAGCAACAAACACAAACACACACACATCCTTACAAACTTTCGCATATATTTAATATTAGTAGGATTACGAAAGTACAGTCGCACCTTCATGTGATAGTTCAATAATTTTTGAAGACTCGGGCTAACGCGACTTCTTAATGCAGTATATTGCATACTCTGTTTCTATCACTCATTTTTAAATAAAACTAGCAAACCCGGCGAACTCCGTTTCGCCACCAGATGGCTGTATGTGAAAAATTATTTTCCCGCTTTTCTGTTAAAATTTTTCCTGAATTTTCTTTGCTATAAACCTCACGGAGCCCAAGATCTTTCCAACGAATGCAAAACCGTGGAAATCGGTTCCTGCGTTCTGGAGTTATAGCGTCAGGAAGGAAAACCCGACTTATTTTTATATAGTAGAAAGATAAATTTCCTAGATTGTCAATTGTCAAGTTTACAAACAAAATCACGCATTTATCTCTGTATATTTGTAATAAGTCAACTGCTACTACCTCTTTTCGAGAGTAAATAGAATAATAATATAAACAATCTCGATTCAAAACTGTTTCACGATAAATTCTTATCTCATCTCAAAAGAGTTGTTACACGTTTGTTGTCTGAAGACTACAAACATCTGTAATCTGTAGGTACGTCTGTCATTCGAATACATGCCCGGTGGGAAAATATGATATTATTCTTTTGTTATATATTTAGCTAGCTGTGCAGCCTTGCTTTACCTGTAAAACTATGTGTATATACCTAGTCTTGCCATAAATATTGTAATAAAAAAAAAAGAAAATTGTTAACTGCAAATAACATTTATTACTTTT
>NC_052115.1:1887926-1971424 GCF_012273895.1 Zerene cesonia | reverse complement strand
TAAAACACGATCGATCAACATACATTACGGTATTGTTAAATATTTATACAGCGATAACAGAATCGCGACATCTCGTGTTATTTATTGAGCTAATATTTACCAATGCTGACGAGCGAACGGTACTTATTTCCTCGTAGGCTATTTTATGTAAGACTATTTT
Source organism: Zerene cesonia (assembly GCF_012273895.1). Classification (NCBI taxonomy): domain Eukaryota; kingdom Metazoa; phylum Arthropoda; class Insecta; order Lepidoptera; family Pieridae; genus Zerene; species Zerene cesonia. The sequence continues at coordinate 1,971,264 of NC_052115.1, read as the reverse complement.
AAAAACACTATAGATGTTCAAAGATAATTTTAACATTCTTGCACTGTTTTATAAGTATTCTTCGTAGTGTCTTGTCCCAGTTCTTGTTCAAAGGGAAGCTTTATCAGGATAGGACACTAGAATGCCCGAGTAAGCCTGTTTCAGACTCAAGTATGACATCTTGACATTATTTTTCCTAAGTAAACCCTCCTTTGAATAACGCTGAAGTTTGTGAGGTTGGATATATTGTAGGCTTCTTTTTCTTAAAGATTAGATACAGATTATTCACTTCTAATTATATAATTGCAAAATTAAACGTTTAATATGTATCGTTCATTAACTAACAAGATAGAAATAAGCACTCCCATAATCATTTCTTCTTAATATGTATTCCACCACTTTCGAATTTATTATCTCAACACGGTTCCAATTCACATACTAAAATGGGCCCAAACGACAATTACCTATCAAATCGATAAATACCGCCAATGGGTTTAAGCCACCGATTTAACGAGCAACAAAAAAAAAAATTACAGCCAATTGAGCACGTCCTTCGTATTTTGAGAACTGGCAATTATTTGCGCTTTATAATATAGAGCACTTCTATTCTTTCCTTCTCTTCTTCGAGCGTGCGATTTTCCCGCAGTTTACCTCGCCTCGTTGCATACATAGAATGTCTACCGTCTCATTTATCTTCCTTCATACTTCGTTTAGCCCATGGTTGTCCATAATTCTCTAGTTACTTTACACACCATAACATTGCAAGATTTTCGAATACCGACAGCTGTACAATAGTCGCTTGACACAAATACATCGGGACGCAGAGTGGCATGCGTCTAGCCTAATTTATACTGTCGTTCATGCGCAGGGTTATTATTAGCAATGGTCTATTTAATTGAAGTTATTTGTTTTAAAGTATGCAGGGATCCAACTATCCTACTAATATTATAAATGCGAAAGTTTGTAATGATGTGTGTGTGTTTGTTGCCATTTCACGCAAAAACTGCTGAACCGATTGCAATGAAATTTGGTGCGTAGACAGCTGGACAACTGGAATAACATATAGGCTTTTTATCCCGATAATTCTACGGGATACGGACTTACGCGGGTGAAACCGCGGGGCGCAGCTAGTTTGTTATAAAGTATGAATGGTTTTGTATTGCGTGTGGGGTTGACTTGTTTAGTTTTTATACTTATTAAGTTAAATAAATTAGATTGTTGAGGTTTCTGAGAAATTTTTGTTTCTTTTTTTGCACCCTCTGTAGTTTAAACCGTTTAGTGGATTTTAATGTGAGAGATGATGTTGGCTGTTCAATTCATAGCTTAGTAGTGAGACCTTATGCGTATACTAATTGACTAAATGTATTAGACGCTACGAATAAGAAATAGCACGACGGACTTTAGGTATTCTACAAGAGAGAAAGTCGAGTATGAGTCTTAAATAGATTGGTTATTAAATGAAAAATTAAAATAAGTAAAAATTTATATAAATACTTTTTAAATGGAAACAAATAATAAAAAGCAAATATCAGAGTGCGTTAACTGTCGAGCAATTACAGCCACATTAAGAGCTTTCAAAATAAGCCGTACGCACATTAGTGACAATCAAAACCAATTGTGGCCAATGAAACCCCAACACCAATAATCGATGCATATGCATAAACCTACTGGCTCGTACCCGCGGCTTCACCCGCGTGGACCGAAGATATTCTCAGGGAAACCTTTCACCGCGATAAAAAGACACGTCGCCTTTATCACTAATAACTCCCTAGCTTTCTAATTATCTCCAGACGCAATATGAAAGAGAGACAATAAATTTTATAGTATTATTACAGTCATTCATAAGTGACGTGAGAGACGAGCCCGAGGTACGTACGTCAAGTTGTTAGCAGTTCGGGACATTATTTAGGGGATGCCGTGAGCATGTTTTAATATTTGTAGGTTTTTTAAGTGATATGTAATTACGTAATAAAAATTACACATTGTTTGTCCTGAAAGAGATTGCAAATCATCATCTCGTTTTAATAAGGATATGTGACCGTGACGTCTTTAAGCAGTACTAATTCCAGTGGGACAAAGAGACAGAGCTCTTTAGGTCATCTGGCGACATCACCTTCACTCAGTATAAGGACTGCTTTAAAACGTCATGGTAACCTCTTTGCAATTTCATCATTATTATATTACTAACTATGTATAATTGAATTGTGACAACCGACTTTTCTAGACGCCGTCAACATATACTGCAAGATTTAAGGAGTTTTACTACTGTATACAGCTCTTTATACAGTGGTATTATACAGCAAGGATGTATAAACTATTTGAAGCGAACCGTTTGACGTTAACACATGTGAAGCGACCATTAAAACGCAGTTACATTAAGCACCCATTGTTGGTTATCATTGCATCCGTTCATATATTTTAATTGTGTATTTAAAAACGGATTTCGCGTAGCTTTGAATGATGCAGAATGACTATTGAATTTCGTGACCACTCTTCTCTTGGTAGAACGACCAGAATGAGTGAAGTTTAAAAAATATTCTTTGTACATGTTTATTATTATTAGTTTAAAATAATTGCAAGAAAACATTATTGAAGACTACCCAAAATGATATAGTAAAGAAATACATCTATTAGTAAATAAAATAAATAGATTTTGCAATGATTCTCCATGAAATTATTTAAATAAAGAAGTGTGATGATATTATAACAGGAAATATCAATTTCGAAACACATTCACACCACAATAATTAAAAAAAAAAATCCAAGCTCCATATAAAATTAACAAAAAAATTCCAAACAGATTAAACGATAGTCAGTAAAAAATACTACAAACGATTCAATGTGTTAATTGTGAGGTATCCTGTCATCCGAAAATACCAACAAAAAAAACATCCTTTTCGTCCTTGAGCCGCTAATCCCGCAGCAATGACACCGTAGAAATAAAAAAGGACAAGGTTCGGTACCCATTCATACGCGTAAACGCATTGTTAGGATTATCACCGACCAGACACGACGACCTCCGCATCCAACAGTCCACAAAGCAAGCGTATAACGACCGAGGTTCAGTTCATGTTGGTCATTGGAACTGATAGGGGAGGTAACAACAAATCATCGTATTTGATCGTTCCATATTTCTCTAAGGTCGAAATGGGGTAGGCGATGGTGATGCGTCATAAGTTTTAATTAAAATGGTGCGTTTAGTGAGATCAGCTGTCATTCGTTATATTGAGTGGATATTGATAGAGGTTCGGGGGGCCGGCTGGACGGGTATTAATGCGACGCTAGCTTTGGCTAGGAGTTATTAACATACCAATGGTAATAACATGATACGTATATAAAATATGGTTTCATTTTAATTTTATTTGTTAGCGTCACAGTATTTTGAAACGCTAGATTATAAGGAAATAGGCTACGTTTATTTTATGTGGTTGTCAAAGGAGCTGGGGGCCGCCTGATGGTAAGCGATCTGTGTGCCTGTGTAAATGGATTTCCAACATCTCTGGGTAGGGAATAAGCTTGGATTGATGGAAGGAATAAAGGATATTACTTGTAATTGTTAATTAATAGTAGTAAGTACATTCTTCTGGAAATTTCTGATTTGATACACATTACTACAATAAAGATATACATGAACGATCGTTTAATTGCTGTAAAATTAAATGTAATTTATTTTCTTTTAAATATACAAAGCAAAACTGAGTAATGAAAAAAAATACATACACAAAACAGTAGTCAAATAAGCAATAAGAATGAAGCGCTTTAGTAAAATTCCTAAAAATGGCAATAACAAACAGAAACATCAGAGCTTAACTCGCAACTGCTATTCAAAGTATAATGTTTACGAATCGTAACGAAGTAAGTAGGTTAAAATTAAGATCAAAGATGTCTAATTGTTTAACATTCGTGTTATTAAACAACTTATTACGCAGATAATGCACTTGAACAACCAAAAATAACATGCAGATATGAATCTAATCACCAAAAAAGTTATAACAAGAGAACAATGAATTGTTAGGCATCATACTGATTTACTAAAATCTAAAGTGTTTGAATCGGCTATACTTTAAGTATTACATTGACGTTATTTTCCTATCAAACAAGATACCTACAGGCTACAGAACAGATTTATAAAAAATCTATAAAAAATAAAAGTAAATTACATGAATTTATTATAACAACAACAAAAATAATAATAAAATTTACTTGGTGTTTTACCACCGCAAGGCAACAAAATAGACACATATTGGAAAAAATTTACTAAAAGTTATAATTGAATTAATTCCAACATGCATTATTTATTCATTTTTTTATTTATTTATTAGACAAAGGAACGCATTCAACTCCTTTTCCTCCTCCACAAACATACAAACTAAAACAACCGCTCTTCGTATGGAATAAAAAAATCAATAACCGAAGCCATCCAACACTAAGTTCTCAACCAAACAACGCTAGCAATAAATAACAAAAAATTCCTCCCCCATCTCACACTCACATGGGATTATAAAATCTCATCGCACCCTCAAACAGCAATGCAGCATGTGAAAGCTGAAGGCGTTAGAATAAATATTGTCCGTGTAATTGATTCTGTTAATAGAACGGTCATAACCATCGACATAAATTTTATTTAACACGGTTCGGATCGAGGGGATGGTGTTGCAATGAATGGACATACGTACAATGTACCTCCGTTCGTATGGGACATATGAATGTTCCGTTTGTTTTTAAACAAAATAGCATTTAATTTTTGTGAAAAGTTGCACATTCATTGATATGAGCAAGACTTACATACTTATAATTAAGAAATACTAGCTGCGCCCCGCGGTTTCGTCCGCTTAAGTCCCTATCCTGTAGGAATATCGGGATAAAAAGTTGCCTATATGTTATTCCAGTTGTCCAGCTGTCTACGTACCAAATTTCCTTGCAATCGGTTCGGTAGTTTTGCGTGAAAGCGCAACAAACACACCCACATCCTTACAAACTTTCGCATTTATAATATTAGTAGGATAGTAGGATAGGATACCCAACCTGCAACCAAACTTTTAAATAAATTATTAATCACTTTCTCACGGTTTTCTCATACTTATGAACAAAACACTGATGAACCCATCAATTATTTTACAATAATTGCGCTACCAATATCCCGTACTTCACAACTTACTCCCACAACTGCCTACAACGTTCAAACCTAACATTACACGAAATGAGCAGAGCCACACTTCAAAAGTAGCATCTAAACTATACCAGAAGTCATCAAAGAAAAAGGGCATTTCCCTAAACAAACAAACCCACTTTACGGCCATTAACTATCGGCCATAAAACGCGGGAAGCGACTCCGTGGACACCAATAAAGCTTCAACTCAGCACTAATGACGCTAAAATCTTTACGACACGCCCGAACGTCTCACGAATTACTGGGAAACTTAATTGAATAGGCGAGTTTTCGGTTAGTTATGTTAAAATGTAGAGGAATTTAATGAATATTAAATTGTGCTTAACACTACATTTACTTAGGATTAGTTTTCAATTGAGTTTTATGAATTGAATTTTATGTATCTTCTTCCGTTAAGCGATAAAATCAACTATTGAAAAAAAAAACGGTTAAAAGAGTGTTTATTTTGTAAAAGTTTGTATTTACGTTATTTAAATCTATGTCACTATGTATAGTGATAATAATATATCATAAATTTGATACAGATATGTTTATTGTTTTTCGATTCCCACTCATAACGTATACCCTAAATCAGTACATATAGCCAACTAGCTGCGCCCCGCGGTTTCACCCGCGTAAGTCCGTATCCCGTAGGAATATCGGGATAAAAAGTTGCCTATATGTTATTCCTGTTGTCCAGCTGTCTACGTACCAAATTTCATTGGAATCGGTTCAGTAGTTTTTGCGTGAAAGAGCAACAAACATACACACACATCCTTACTTTCGCTTTTATAATATTAGTAGGACTAGTAGGAATAGTAGGATAAGTGTAGGAAGTAGGAATAGCCCCTTACTTTAGTTAGCGTTCCTCTGTTAATAGATCTGACCAGTTCGTATTTAATATTTTATGGAATCTATGAAACAACTGCTAAAATTGCGCAGCTGATTATATAGATAAAATTAACATGTACGTATACAGAAAACATAAATGTGAAATCGGACCCTATTAGGATATTTATTGAAATAAAGCGCCATTTCTCTTTAAAATCCTATTAAATTACAATTATTTCTCCCGACATGAACAACAGTAGAAGCATTGAACACAATCAATAAAATTCCAGATGTCCCAGTTTAAATAAAAGCAGCGTGCACAAAATTTCAAAGGTGACACAGTCTAAAAAATTAGCATGAAAGCGTTTTGCGAACAAAAAATAACGACATCCAGAGTCCAGACGGTAAAACGGCATTGTTCTCTAATCCGTGCTGACAGACACATATTAAGCAGCGACGGATGACAAATTATGTTAATTTTTATTGCTCTCTGTTATTCCGATCGTTTGTTTTGGCAGAAACACAATATTTATTTTTATTGTTTATTTACAGTCGGAAATATGTGGACATTTACTTTAAATACATCTAAAAAGTAGTTATCATGTTTGGAATATATGGAGTAATAAATAGAGTTACATATTATACTTGTATATTTTAACCAGCGGTCCGCCCCGGCTTCGCCCATGGGACATATATAGTCTATAGCCTTCCTCAATAAATGGGCTATATGGCACTGAAATAATTTTTCAAATCGGACCTGTAGTTTCTGAGATTAGTGCGTTCAAGCAAACAAACAAAAAAACTATTCAGCTTTATAATATTAGTATAGATTTATAAAATTATATAGTATCATCCGTATCGAATTTACGGCTCAGCAAATACCACGCATTTTTCTTCGCTAGAAACGGGACAAGTAAGAATATCAATAACATAAAAAATAAAAACTCCTCACGTAATTAATTGAGCCCTTCGAAATCATCATTACAGACGAAAAACCCTTATTATTTGAATTAGGTTTAATTCATCGTTTTTACTTAGCAGCTATGACGTCACAATATGCCAGTATCGTGATCCTATTCTCAGCCGAATCGCATACCGTTAGCCGTAAAAATCACAGCTCTACTTTTGGCATCATCATATTTGAGTTAAGACAGGATACTACTCCTTAACTAACCAGTTAACCAGTTTACTTTTTAGTGACTAATGAGTTAGTAGCTGTCAAATTTATCATAATTTATTTTTCCCTATTAATATTTTAATCATAACACAAACAAGTCTACAGGCTTAACCATAATAAATAACGTCTAATAAATAATTATATAGAACCAGTATACCTAATCGGTCACTTAATCTTTCCGGTCTGGTAAAAATAAATCAATATTTATTTGTTAATACGACTCAATTAACAGAGAATAATGCATTTAACCGTGGATAATATTTATAAAAGCAGAAGATTAAGTCAAATTGGATTAAGTAGGCAATTTACGAGTTTTTAGTCGTAAAAGTTAAGAAACATGTAAAGTTTTAGAGAGCTGTATATCTCTGAGACAGGTTTGTTTTTAATTTTATCGTGTGTTATTTATAGCATAAAAAAACTCCAGTTAACGCATAGCTTTTATGACGATTTTTATTAACTAATTATTATCGCTGCACAATTTTATGAATTTCTAGTTCGACTTACGAAGTAACCATTGAGTAATCTGTGGTTGGAATGTGTTAGAGTAAAAGTTCAGTTTTAATGAAATTTTAACAAATCTATACATACGATTAGTCTTTACACACATTCATTGACAGATTATTAATATTAAAACGTTGAGTCTTCAACTGAGTTAGTTGCAATTGAATGAATAATTAAATCTACTAATGCGAGAAAAAATAAAGTGAGCAATTGAATAAACGGATCTCACCGCACTTGCCCTTACAAAAACGTAGCAAATAAATGCGAAAATAAACATACTTTATATGTAATCCGCCGACAGAAAATTAATAAGAGAATTAACTACAAGCCATTCCGTATCACTCCCGTTTCTCGTATTCCTCAGATATATAAATAAACAAGTTAAATGCTGTTTATTTATTCATCCACAAGTCGTTATACAGTATCGAGATTACAAAACGGCCACTTTATCGAAGCAAATGGGCATTGAGACAAGGAATTGGGCCTAGCTTTGTTGCCAGTGGTGTTCAATATACATTTGTGGAATAATTAAATCGCTCTTAGTGCGTATGTAATAACACGTTTTATCAAACTCTGAATTGGCGCGAAAGCTTCTTATAGGGCTAATTTTAGAAGGAATTCCTTAACCGACATCAAAAAAGGCGGTGGTTTCATGTTGAATAATAACAAAGTGACAGTTCACTTGCTAACTTTCGGATTTATAACGATTCAGAAGGGTATGATTTAACCTTGAATAAATTTTACGCCGAGTGTTAACAGGCAAATGGAAACTGAAAAATTATTGTTGACAAAAAATTAAGTCGCAAATGGGCCAACACGGGAGGCACACTAGCTTTCAAATAAAACAGAATCATCAAAATCGGTTTACCCGGTCGAAAATCCAAAAAATACCGTTGAGTTAAGTACCTCCCCTTTTTTGAAATTGATTTATGGTAACATTAATCTAGGAAACCAAGAACTATATATGTAAAATTTATATTCAACTAGCTGCACCCGGCAAACGCTGTTTTGCCTTACTCTTATCATTTAGGGGTATGAAAAATAGATGTTGGCCGATTCTCATAGATACCGGATAAGCACAAAAAATTTCATCAAAATCGGTCAAGCCGTTTCGGAGGAGTATGGCAACGAAAACTGTGACACGAGAATTTTATATATATAGATGTTTCTCGAATAAGACCTATATAATTTAATAAGGTATTTTAAAATAAGGCAAAATGCTATTCAACGTGTTGTCTATGCTTATACGCACGGCTCCCCTAAGTTAATGGAAATATATTGATTCAAACAACAATCCACACTAATTAATTATAATGAGGAAACTTGTATTTTTGTCTGTTTATAACGTTTCCACGCAAAAATCACTGAATCGATTTCAAAAATTCTTTCACCATTAAAAAGCTGCACCTTCACTGAGTGATATATGCTACATATGTACCACGGGCGAAACCGGGGCGAACAGGTAGTCGTTAATAATACCGGAACCGGTACCGATGCTAATTTTGTTTATTTTCCAGTAGTGTCGTGTACCTATACATTTCAGAGCATTTATTCATGAAAGACATTTTAACAGCTTACGTCTTGCACCGCACCAATGGTTTCAATCGTCACTGTACAGATAGCGATAATTGGTCTTTTGAAGAGCGCCGCTAATGCGCAGGCGCAGGACGATTTATAGATCAACGACCTAAGATCATTCGGTTGGGAGTTAGCCACTATAGATTTTGTACACGAATAAATTAAATACAGTTTTTATTAAAAACACATTATGCGCTGGCGGCCATGATGAATTAGAATTTTGGAGTTATATATATTTATTTGTTACCCTTCCAATTGCGTCAGTTGTTATATAGAAACATAGAATAGGTTGGTTAAACCAAGCTACCAACAAAATACTAACATTACATACAGGGATCTGACACTGCTCCTTCTGTTAAATCATTTGTATTTACTTTTCAAAATTGGCAACATCTCAGTCTCCCCGTGAACACGCTCGCTGTAAACTGTTCGAAACGTCGGGTTAATAATATAATGAAATCGCTTTTAAAATCCGTTAAAAAGTTTTTAATTTCTAAATGTATAAAACTCGCGTCAAATCAAACACAAGAAAATACTATCCTCGATTTCGAAATTTTATATATTAGGCTTTGTTTTGCGTGACTTTATGCGACATGTCTCACGTCTGCCTCTTCTCCATTTTCTTCAGTGGCAACTCCCGATTCCACTGAGGCCGAATACTGCCAATGTCCTGTTTTGAATAATTTCGAATATCCTACTTCCTACTAATATGATAAATGCGAAAGTTTATAAGGATGTGTGTGTGTTTGTTGCTCGTTCACGCAAAAACTACTGAAGCGGTTACAATGAAATTTGGTACGTAAGATAGCTGGATAACTGGAATAACATATAGGCAACTTTTTATCCCGATATTCCTACGGGATACGGACTTACGCGGGTGAAACCGCGGGGCGCAGCTAGTTTATAATATTTTTTGAATATTTGAATATTCGACATGTCACATGACGCTGGTGTATTGTCAATACATTGCGCAAATGACGTATATTGCTGGCGATCCACACCCGAATACTTCAGCGCTATCTGTGTACAGTTATACAAACATACAAGATACAAACGCGATCTCTCATTTTGTGCTATGTAATATATGATAACAGTTATCGCATTCCCACAGTGCGAAATATAACCTATATATTAAATGATAATCATCTGCCAACCCGCACTTGGCCAGCGTGGTGGATTATGGCCTGAACCCTCATAGGAGGCCTGTGTCCCAGCAGTGGGAACATATATGGGCTGATGATGATGATGATGATTAAATGATAAAAAAGATTCGGACCCACCTTGTTTTAAAATTCTCGATAAATATTTATGTTCTAATTTCTGACCGACTTTAAATAAGGAGGAAGTTATCAGTTCGACCGAAATATTTGTTTTTTTAGTTTGTTACCTCATTACTATTAAAAGGGTGAAACGGTTTATATGATCAGTGTTTTAACTGTTTATTCAGAACCCCAATTAATTTAATTCGCCCTTCCCAGTCCGTTCCTCTATTCCCGCCGTCAACTCTTTCCTTATCTTTTACCTCTTACAAGCGCGCAACGCATTTGCAGCGGCCCTGCCTCTGCAATAGTTCATGGGCGGTAGGGATCTCTTAACATCAAAAACTGATGTGAAAAATCAATATTTAATTTTTAGTTTTATAGCATTGAAATCCTACTAATATTATAAATGCGAAAGTTTGTAAGCATGTGTGTGCGTTTGTTGCTCTTTCAGGCAAAAACTACTGAACTGGTTGCAATGACATTTGGTATGTAGATAGCTGGATAACTGGAATAACATATAAGCAACTTTTTATCCCGATATTCCTACGGGATACGGACTTATGCGGATGAAACCGCGGGGCGCAGCTAGTGCTTTATAAATGAGAAATTTTGAAAGAATAGAAATCAATACGTTAACAATAACTCCATTCCACACTTAATCCTTAAAGTCGTTTTTAGCGAAATCTATAAAAAGACAAAGGAGAGGAAAGACCACGCGTCTCGTCCGCTCAGTAAGATCTCTTCGCATATATTTTACGACATCGTTCGCTGAATTTATTTAGCGATTACGGCTATTAATGTGTTAATACATTCAAAGTAATGTGAGACATTCTTGTAGACTGCACTCGGTGACTGAGAAGGGAACTGTAAAATTTATTAACGCATCCGCTTCAATAACATTTTATTTAAGATTATATTAGTTAAGATTCAAAACATAATGGAGGTAATATGTAGCTGTAGCTTTTAGATATTTAATATATTATAGCCTAAACCAATGCACCGATTTCGATGAAATTTGATACCTATCGAGACATGATGGAGCCCATGAAAGGGCATAGCATGGCTTCTACACTGGAAAAACCATGGGAAAATGCGGGTAAAAACCCGGGACAATGTCTGAATGTCTGACAGTCCGGCAAGCTAGTTGTTTTCGATTACAAGCGACATGTAAACAATTCAAAAGTTATTCATAAGAAAGTAATCAACGCATGGATGCATCGTTAGTCTTGAGATATGTATATTAAATCTTGGAATTTCTTAACTCGCTTTTACGTAAACACGTGCTGTTTTTAACTGATTAATCACTATCGTAATGATGTTTGATTAATATAAATATTTAATACATTAGCCACTGCAATTGTTTGTTTAGGAGGTTCTTGCAATTACCTTGTTTTTAGTGTTGTTTATGACTAACAAGCAGTCTCTACACTAATGTTTTAAAGAGAACTTTTGTATGTTTGAAACGTTTTCACTCAAAAACCAGTGGGCCGATTACAAAAATTCTTTCACCATTAGCTATATATGTACCACTGGCAAATCCGGAATGAATAGATAGTTAAGTATAATGATCTAAATTAACCATCCGAACATTGTACCTAACATTTCACTTTAACTCAACACATACAGTTTATAAACTATCTCTGTAACAAATCCCATCTATATCGGTGCGTTCGTTTACACGGGCCTGTGTTTATGCAACGATCACAATTATCACATTTCTGTACAAAACGCAAGCAAAGCCAGAGTATTAAACGGGTATGGCATGTCATATGTTGGTGCAGTTCGTCGAAGCAAGGATGCTTATTGATTGCATCCGGCTATTACAGACTCGTGCTTGGCATTTTTATTACTTAACCTAATCTCTTTATTAAGAGCATGGCGGTGTAATCGTATTACTCTGTATAGCAATCATGTGTATTATTACAATATGATAGTTAATTTTTGAAATACCCACAAGATTTATTGATTACTATCTGCGCCCCCGGTTTCACCCGCGTAAGTCCGTGTCCCGTAGGAATATCGGTATAAAAAGTTGCCTATATGTTGTTCCAGTTGTCCAGCTGTCTACGAAATTTCATTGCAATCAGTTTTTGCGTGAAAGAGCAACAAACACACACACATCCTCACAAACTTTCGCATTTATAATATAAGTAGGATAGGATGGTAGGAAGGATTTTTGAAATACCCACAAGATTTATTGATTATGTAAAGAACTAAAGAACTTGAAGGCACTTGACCTTTTCGTTCGTTAATACCAGTAAAATAAGTTTTTAATCAGAGACTTAACATTAAACAAAGTACATAGGCTTCAAACGAACGAGTTAAATTAATATTATTATGTATGAAAGGCGACGAATACACGTAAGGATAGGCGACATCACTACATAGTTGCTTTCTCTGTCCCTATGATAGAGACATAGGTATGCTGAAATCTTTAAAATTACGCAACGGATTTTGATGGGGTTTTTTATTTTAAAGATAGAGTAATTCAAGAGAAAGGTTTTTATGTATAATAGATTCTATTAAACTACTCCGAATTAACGCGTGCGTAGCCGCGAGCAAAATCTAGTTCAACATATTTTTAAGAAACAATTTACAAAACATAAACACTCATAACTGAACTCAGTAACTACGTATGTTGAGACATTTAAAAACATACATGCACACATCTTTATTTATTTAACTATTTGTGTTTGCTCCAGTACCTGCGTTTACCCACGGGTCCAAACGAAGCGTAGGTACCCACACCAGTAGCAGCATTTGCATTGTCATCTTTCGACTCTCTATAAATTCCTTTACGCTGCCTTATTTGACAAACGCTTTGAAGTGCGATATGTTTTTAAAACTGCTCATCAGTAGCATAAAAGAATCCAATGTCAGATGTCGTTTTAGTTCTAATGTTGGCAACTTTTGTCGACGTCGACGTTATATTGCTGTTGTGTTTGACTTGACTTTCGTATCGTGAGAATCGGATGCTTTGAACAAGACCGACCCGTGTGAAAACCATCCGAGTGTGTGACTTACACCCACATCAAGTACTGGTATACAGTGACTATGGTATAAATAAATACATAGTTAAACTAAACAAAAAAAAAACACGCTTTAATCATAGAATCAACTATATTGTCTCACATGTTCTTATACAGAGTATACGTAAGGTAAATATTATTTAATCCTGACGATCCTCATCCGGATAATTAGATAAACTCATGAAACCATTTTTTTATAAAGTATTTATCCGTTAAAAGTGGATTAAGATCGAGTCTAAGTCAGTTACATACCAATAACAAGCACACAAACCAACAAAGAGGTGTTAGAAAGAACAACTGAAATATTATTCCGATGTTTACAATTGATAGGCATTTTACAATTGATGGTAAATATAGTGTTATCGTAATTAACGAAGTGGACAGCGTGAGGCGTTGAAAGTTGACAAAGGAAAAAAGAAACTAGAAACTTTCCTTATTAATATGAAAACAAAGTTTAAATTTGTTATTTTCCTTGACGTAATGTGGGTTTTGTACCGTTTCTACACACGTCACAAAAGAAGCAATATTTCTGATCGAATATTACATGTCATTCCCAAGTCCATTCATATTTGAATGGACTTGGGAAAGCACAGGTAAAATAACATTGAAATCCCCACATGATCCATGCACGTTTTACATGACGTACTTTCATACACACGAGATGTAAGTTACATCTCATCTAGCATGTAAACATTTCTGATTTCCTAAAAAAGCAAATTCAATCATTGGCTGACTCAGCTTACGTCACAACAGTGCGATTTTACTACTACCAACTTCCCGAGCTCGCAGCAGTGCTTTACTAGTTAGAATACACTTTAAAAGGCTTCTTTACTAAAAGAAACAACGTTCCTGGGGTGGGTGCTACCGCTGGAGATTCCAAAATGGGACCGAATGACAATTTCCTATCAAAAACAAAAAGAATCAGGTCTATCGGTTAAAAAAATCCACCGAGTTATCGAGAACTAAAAGAAAAACAAATACAATCGTATTGAGAACATCATTCGGTTTTGGAAACATAAAAATTACGTTCAATTGTTCTAGAAACTTCGACGTACATTTAAAATTTTAACATCACTCAGATTCATCAGTCTAATGAATGTATGCGGCGAAATATCACGTAACAAAAAACCTCGAGCACAAGTTCTGGGCTGTTTACAGGCAGCTATAACAGGTTATTAATACTAAAAGGGAATCGTGCAATTTCCCTTTAAACAGACATGTGTGACGCCTCGACATTTTGCGACAAAACAACGTCCATTTCGCTCGTTTGAAGTTTTATTTTGACTCGTGGCTTGTCAAGAGAGATTTGCTTGGGCGAGTATTATGTCAAAGGGATGACATACGGCTCTGTAGAGATGCAACAAGGGCGGATATTGAGTTAGAAATTAGATTTAGCTACAAACAAATGTTGAAACGATTTATAGCGATAGTTTAGAACGCAGATTCGATATATAACTTTTTGTTAGAGGCTATGTGGCGTGTTACAATCAAACTTGAAGCTAACTATCTAGACGTGTTTTAAATAAGATATCAGTATAACTATTACAAGACATTTCTCTTAATAATTTGTTATTGGGCATAGAAAACTAATCACGCTGGGTCAAACTATCACCCAGCGTCTACCGAACGCGCCTATATCTCTATCCATTTGAAGCATATCATTAATAATGTTAATATACAATACTGATAACGCTTTGATCATCGATCACTCGCAATAAGATAAATGGCCCAGGTTAGTGGGGTCGATGACATCGCACCGGCGCCTACGCACGAATAGTGTTGCGTGTTTGTTTAGCATTCAATGGGATAATGGGTATTTCGGTTGCTGTTTGTCTCTCGCTTATCGCTGAGTGTCCCTCGCTTCGCTCGCGTACATGAGTATTGTTTATTGAATAACGTAATTGGATACTTAAGGAATTCTTGGTGATTAACTATATAGTGTCAATAGGCATAAATATTTGATGAAAGCTACCTGCATTATAGTATGTACGTTGTTGTATAGTCTTAATAGTACTTGTTGAATAGTTTAACGATTCGAATGCGCTTTCAGGCACGTCAGTTAAGAAATGTTCCGAGTAAAAATTGTATATTATACAATGAGAATTTCTGTTATACCAACGTTCGTAAAAAAACTGCAATGTAACAAGAAACCGTGAATCTAACATTGCATTACAATTGAAACGATTAAATCTGCTTAAAAAAACACGCGCTAATGAATAGAAAACGTATTAACAACGGTGTTATAATAATCACCATTCATCAAACAAGCGCTGGTTTTAGACCGTTAATAATGGCGGTAGTTGCAATTTATATGGCCGCGTCACACCGCAGTCCGCAGCGGACCGTGGCCGATGTGACATGTGTTATTTGTTAACACACGTGGCTGGGATATGATTATGGCGACTTCAAAACGATGGAAGGGGCTAAAAGGAAGAAACGTGTCGTAATTTGAATTAAGAACCGACGATATTGCGCATAAACTATTTTAGATTTTCTTTGGTGAACAGAACTGCAAGGAGTCATGTAATATTGTTATAATCGATTTAAATTCGAGATCCTTAGATACTCAAAATTTTCAGTTTTCAGTTTTGCAATACGTAGAAAACTTTTGATTGTAAAGATAAAAAAAAATCAAATATATTATCAAATGATGTCCCATTAGCATTTGAATCATATTTTTTAAAACTAAAATTCAAGCGATGACTATTTAATGAAACAAAATTTCACATTACGTAGCAATTATCATTTAATTCAACGTTATCTTCTATGTTAGGATGACTAATTTAATAAAAAGAAATTTCATGTGAAATAGATACAGTTTTGGCTTTTGAGTGTACAGATATTCGATTGTTATCATTTTATCAGGTGAGTAATGATACCCACTCATGTACTAATATCTCTTCATCGTTACAGGTGTGTTTGTTAAGCTAAAGATATTTATTGGATAGTCATTACATTTTTTTTCTAGAAACCCTCAGTGGATAACAGTAAATACATGTAAGAATGATGTAACCATGAATATGGATTCAAGTGGTTGGGACCTTGATACGGTTAAGGTAGAGAGAAGCTTTCAACTATATTTTACAATGTATTTAATATCATGAAATTCATTACGCGATAACGGGTTTAAAGAATGTATCAACAATAAAATAATCTAAAAATGTAGGTCCATCATTATTTCATTCATTCATTCATTTATCATATATTATTAAAATTTTTTATATATCTAGTTATAATACCTAGTTAAGGAAGAGCGGGTCCTCCTGACACAGGTTTTTTCTAAAACTTACTAGGAGGTCCCTTACTTATTTTTTACAAAATAGGACTCCATATTTTGTAAAATTGGAAATGAAATAAATTGTTTTTTTTTTAACTCTAGATGCTAATCTATGTGAATAATATGTTTATACAGATTATGAACTACATATTATTATGTAAAAACCACATCTTTAGATAAATAGTCACACAAAGAAGCCATACAAGACTCATCTTTAAAGAAGCTGTATTTATCAAAGCAAAGAAAAAAAAAAACACGCATCGTTCCCGGATAAATTGTACGCCGTATGTATCCACCGTAGCGGCAAGGGTGTGACGAGCCACCCAGACACTAAAACGTCTCATAAAAGTACTCGCCGCAGTAAATATAGAGTGAGATTAAAATAAATGCACGGTGTCCGCGGATTTATAAACTTGTTAGTTTAGCTAGGGTCGGCACTTTTTACTTTATTCAAATTAATATTTATTTTTATTACACAATTTTTTTTTATTTTTTATTTTTTTTTTAAGCACGATGCTAGTTACTATTATAAAGTTATCAATTATACCAAAATTAACCCACCATTAAGATGTTTACACAAAATATAGTAAATAACAAAATTCAGCATTTTGCTTATAGCAATTATCTATGTAAGGGATCTTTATCATTTTATTCCATTTTGAATATAAAATACTTTTCAATTGAAGTTTACGTTCAAATACGATACAATTGTTGCGCTCTGCTAGAACGAAGCTCCATGTAGGACTTTCATTAAAGGATGCCCTCATACTGTTAAAATACGACTATACAGAAATCATAGATTACATACAGAAGCGAAAACATCTAGAAATTAAACACTTCTATTGGCTAAATTATTAAAACCTTTTAAACACGACACAACATAACTAAAATTACTCGCGTAAAATCAAACATAAATTTTTCCTAATAACGTAATAAATTAATAATACATCTACCACAGCCAGTTATACGAGTGTAGAAATTCAATTCGCAACAACACGAGGCAATAACTAATCCATCTGAGTAATTGCTGATCAGTATTCAGAGGAAGTCAGCATTACTGTCCGCGACCACGTTATTTAAGAGCTGATAAGAGCGGATACCGTTTGCTGGGGTATTAGAGGAAACTGTATATTACGTTGTTTAATTGTATGAGACACGTCTACCTCATTACTTATAACATCTTCATTGTGTTTGGTTTAGGGCTTTATTATTAAAAGGGTTTTATTATAGGACAAAATTTAAGTGTTTGTATAAAATCGTTTACTTATAATTTTGATAAAGAAAATATACTAGGATATCATATTAGTTAATTAGATAGAATTACTTTTCTTATATTTATATTTGGATGAAAGTGAAAAGGACGAACAAGAATAAGGAAAGAGTTGGGATCAATGACCAAATCAATGTAATTTTTTCTACAAATTTGTTAAAGAAGCACAAAGCATACTCGTATTTAAAGAATATATCAAAAATGTTACTTTAATATCGTTTAGAAACATTCTAAAGCTGATACATAACGAATAAGAAATTATACATTTGTTCACCATACATAATTCTAATGAAACCAGAACATTCTAGAACACCATTCGAATCCCACGAGAATATGAGAACATTTCAGCATTACGAATAGATTGGTGTTATTTCATCGACGCATAAAGGTCACATAACATCACGAATGCTAAAAGCAGCAATGTAACATTATCCACATAAATGCGATCCAATCCCGAGATCTGGACCAACACAAGTGGCACTAATTAGATAATTGCTTCGGTCAATAGAATTATGCAAAGCGGTCACGATGACATGTTTATAACTTCTGATCTATATTTGGGGCTTACTATTGTGAATTATGTTAAGTTTTTTTATGTTTTAACACATGTGATGAAAATAGTTTTACTAATACGTATAATGCAATTATTTACAGTAAGTAAAAAGTAAAAACACAAGCAACTAAGAATACTATTGTGTCTTATGGGAAATCAATTGAAAACTTACAAAAATAACAAGCACTCATTAGTGTATCATATTTTTATGCGTAAGATAGGCTATAATTTTCTGAATCACCGATAAAACTTCTTTATAAGTCAGATCTTCATGTGCTTTAAATAGCCACTGATCCTATCTAAAACTTATAAAGAGTCAATTTTTGAATTTCGAACATTAGTTTTCATATAACAATATACCCTCATTTTGTAACATAAATAAAACTTGAATAGACAACTTACCGCAAACGTAAACATAGTAAAAGTGAATCACGCAGTAACCTGGTTATTTTTATAACTCAACTTACTAATTTGTGTTTAGTGTGTGTGTGTGTAGTTTGGTTATTAGATAATGTATTCTTACCCTATTTATTATCAAAGAATAGAAAATGATACCAACGTACCTTCTATTTTGGCTTTAGATGTATTAATTTTTTTCTTCAGTTGGAAGTTAATTTGAGGATTCAACGGTGCGTTAAAAAGAAACCCAGATATAAACATATTTTCTTTTGAGTGTACATAATAGTGAAATTTCCAAAATGCAAATGGAATAGTATTATTATTGCAATAAGATATTTGTTACATTTTTTACGTAAATTGTATAACGGCACATTTTGTGGGTAAAATGAATCTTAACTTATAATATAAAACTGAAGTGTTTGTATGTTTGAACGCGTCGATCTCAGGAAAAACTAGGTCGATTTAAAAAAAATCTTCCAGCGTTATGTTCGTGATCCTAGAGTGCGAAAGGTTGTATATGTACCACGGGCGAAACCGGGTTGGAGCGCTAGTTATTTAAGTGTAACATAAATAGCCTCACTCAAATACACACTAAGCCATACAAATATGCCCTATAACTTGCAAACGTTTGCAAAAATATTTGCATTACCTGCATACATTATAGAACTAACTCGCACGGTAAGTAGGTTACGAGTTGTGTAGCACGCTAGCGCATTACGGAGGTAAATTTTCAAATTGATTGAACAAATATTTTAAGGTATATTGAAAAACATGGTTAAAACGCCATTATAATATATGGCTTGCATTCTTACACTAACTAAACGAAGCAACAACACAGCCGCGCTCTTAAGTGAGCAATTGGCGAACAACACCCGTCCACAGCAACACTTCATAGCCCATCTCTATCCTTCCAACAATTCTTCGCTTAGTTAGAGCGAGAAAGAACACGTATTTACTTCGGCTATCGACCCGAACGCGTCAATACGCTAGCATGCTATCTCTTTCGCTTCCCGCAACGCAGCAGTATAGCTGGTAGCATTGTCATGACGCAACGGCTTGCCGTGTCCATACCACAAATTATTTTTTCTCTAAGTGCAGTTAATCGAAATTTAAAATTTAATCAATCAATTATTAAGAATGGTTCGCTATTGTGCCGTGCTAGGTTGCCCAGAAAACACGAAGACAAATAAGAATCGTCGATTCTTTCGATTCCCATCTGATGAACAGAGGTTCGTTTGTTATGTTTCTTTTCCATATATATTTATGTAGGTAATACGATATTGTTATGTTTAAAAATGTGTATCAGTTATATCTTTGATTCAGAAATAATAAGAATTACTGAACTTGACCTTAGAGCGACGTAAACTCCGATCGGATGTTCGCGACACGTGAGCTTGTAATGGCGTTTGAGATATTATTATTTTCGTACGCCTTTAGAGTCATATATTTTTGAACTTAAATTTCATTCAAACAAATTAAGTTGTTACTATTTTAAAAATAGGCTAAGAAGCTATTTTTCACATTTCTATATTTTATATTATCTTTTAAGTATGCGCATAATAAGAAATTTAAAATTTTTAAATATTTTAGGTGCTGGAATTGGATTAAGGCAGCAGGGCGGCCGGAATTAGAAAGCAAAGGCGCTACGACACTAAATTCAAGTTATTTTGTGTGTGATCTCCATTTTGCCGAGTCAGACTGCCCCAAAAAATATCTAAGGGCAAATGCAGTCCCTACTTTATTGCTTCCACAAGTATCAGAAGCGTCGGGCAAATCGAAATACACGCAAACAGAATATAAAATGTTTTCTTCTAATTTAAAAAGAGAAGAAACATCTCCTGAAAGGCAGCTAAATTTCGAAGGGCAACGACAAGCAAAAAAACGAAAATTGAATGAGACCGATATGCCTCCGCTACTAAAAAAAATTATTGACGCACAACAAATATCAAAACTTCACCCTCAAAGCAATAGATATAATCAAGAATATATGATGCTTGCATTGAATATATACTTTGCCAGTCCAGTTGCGTATCGACTCCTCTCCGAAATACTCAGCTTGCCGAATATAAGAACTCTACAGAGACATATAGCATTCGGTGTTAGCACAAAATTCGATGGAAATGTTATCAGATGGTTAGATGCGAAGGTTCGCAACTTGTCGCGAACCGCAAAATATTGCACTATTTGTGTAAATGAAGTGCCATTAAAAAGAAAACTCAATTACCTGATTAACAAAGATAAAATCATCGGACTCTGTGAAATAAACGGGAAACAAGAAAAAGAAATGTCAGATAAGGCCTTTGTAATTATGGCACGCGGTATATTTTCCAATTGGAAGCAACCTTTGGCGTTATGTTTTTTGGGTCATGATGAAAACACAGAGCTCTATGCGTGGTTGGATAACATAATAGGAAAGATGATTGATATTGGATTCAACGTATGTGCATTTGTATCCGATCAGAGTAAAATCTGTATGAAAATAGCCGAAAAAAAATCAATTACACGAGATCAACCATTCTTTATCATAAATGGCAGAAAGATTTATTATATCTTCGATGTTCCCGATTTGTCTATATCACTGCGAAATAGTTTAATGAATAATGATTTCGTTTATCTGGATGACAAGGGCAGCAAAATGGTCGCATCTTGGTTTGACATTCAAAATATGTTCATTATAGAAAAGGATAAGAAATACAAATTGTCCTATAAAATAACAAAGTCGCACATTAGACCAAATAATTTCGAAAAACTAAACGTCAAGTATGCAACCCAAGTTTTGAGTAGAACAGTTGCAGTGGCTATTAATAACTTAATTGAAATGGGAAGGTTGAAGAAAAAGTGTATAGGAAGTACAAAGTTCATCGAAATGGTTAATGACACCTTTGATATTCTGAATTCCAATAAAGTAAAATTGGAATCAAATACTTTGGAAAGAGCCCGACGTGTTTTTTCTGAACTAAAAGTATACAACCGTGATTATGGTACAGACCTAACTCCCACGATGCATTTTATCGAAGGTTTTTTAATAAGTATGGAAGCGATAACTTGTCTTGCAGCTTATTTAAAAATTCAGGGTCACGATTATTTATGCACGAGAAGACTTAATCTGGAATCAATTACAGACTTATTACGAAAAAGACAGCCAGGAAACCATCATAAACCGACAGCATTTCAATTTCACAGAGCATTCAATAAGTCTTTCATGGTTAATATAGTTAAATTATCCAAGGATAATTGTGCAGAACATTTAAACCAGTTACTAACGAGCATGGAAGAAGTGCAAGATCTATGGAAAACACAAAAAAATTATCCTACAGACTCTCTCGGCAGATGTCTGCAACTGGGCACAGTCGATTATAGATTTGAACTCCCCAAAGAAAACATTATCCCCGTGATTTCCGCATATTTGCTTAAAAAGTGTTACGAGCAGCATGTGGACTGTGAGATTTTTACAAATTACATCAAAACACACGAACAAATTAACGGTAATGGAGATCAATCCTCCATTAATCCACCGGAGGAATTTAAGCAGTATATAAAACTAATGGACAGTATTTGCGAAGAACATTTCATTAATTGTGATTTTAATCGAATCGGCAATGAGCTTTTGTCAAAATTTACCGACACTATATTCGAGTTACCTTGTCCGTGTTTTCCTTTAGAATACTTAAAAAAATTGTTTGTTAGATTGCGTATTTATCACGTGGTACAACATAACAACAAACCTGTAGAAAACAAATCCGTTCATAGTAAATATATAAGTATACCTCATTTCCAAAATGATCGCATAATAAAGTAAATATCAAATAATCATATTTCAGTGTTTTTTTTAATCATTCCATATTGCTTTTAGAATCATAAAAGCATTTTTTATTTTTTGGTTGAGTTGTATATTATTACTATTTAATTCGCATTTTTAATAAGAATTCATTTCTAATTAAGAATGCGAATATAATATAATAAATAACTTTAAAAACAATTTTATATAATATGGAAAAAGAAAATGGTTTTAATGGAATTATATGTCAAGCGATAAAACATAACAATTTTCGCAAAAACATCTTCTAGTTACAGTTCTAACATATTAATTATAACGATATTCCTTTTTAACCTTTCAGTCAATTGACTTTGCGATTACTAATTTATTTATTACTAAATATTTAATACTTTGGTTCATATGACATATATATTATATACATAAAATATATTCCTTAGTATCATATTATTTAACCAATGTTTGTCCTAGGTAAAGGTATCATACTATTATATGCACATACTTTACTTGTATTATATTTGTTATAATAGCATATCATAAAATATGCCTGGCAGAGATCATTGCAGTGATAAGTCCTACAATTATACTGATTATCAAATCTTATTTCTCCTTTTTTTACATTACACCTTACTGGAGTCTAAGTGATGAAAAACTATGTAATAAATAACTTATGATACTACTAATGAACTAACAATTTTCATACGAAATAAAGTTAAAATATTATTAGGCACCGCATTACGAGGTTACCATACCATAGCGACAGCTGCACAAATCCAAATCAAGCAAATCCACAGAACTTTCAATGCAGGCAAAAAATCGTAACTTCCTGGCACTTTAAAGTAATTCCTATTTCAAAGTTGAATGCGTCTCTAATATTATATACGAGTAATCGATTTCAAAATATCGCATCCAACAACAAAAATTATACTTTCAAATAACTCTATACCTTTTGTTTCGCAAATTGTATCTTTGAAAACTACACCATTTTAAAACACTCTTCTATTTCTAAATAAGACAGCGCTGCAATAAGATACTCTTTACTCACATCAAAGAAGTGCGGCCGTAATCTGCCAATGGTGTACTTCGCGACGTCAGTGGTGAGCTGCTGGCAAGCGCACCCGAAGAGGAACACGCCCACCACCCGGTAGGTCTCCCAGAACCAGGCTGGTATCTCGCAGCCGAGGATGATGCGGGACCGGCCGCCCTTGTAGTCGCGCAGCCTGATCCATTCCGTTAGGCACATCTGCGGGAGAATTGTTCGGGATTAATGCACGTGACTACCATTAATTCGATTACATATGTTGTGTATGGTTTATTTATTACTAGCTGCGCCCCGCGGTTTCACCCGTGTAAGTCCGTATCCCATAGGAATATCGGGATAAAAAGTTGCCTATATGTTATTCCAGTAGTCCAGCTTGTCTACGTACCAAGTTTCATTGCAATCGGTTCATCAGTTTTTGCGTGAAAGAGCAACAAATGCACACACATCCTTGCAAACTTTCGCATTTATAATATTAGTAGGAAGTGGGATTTCACTAGCGCCCCGACTTCGCCCGTGGTACACATTATAGCCTAGCTCAACAAATGGGCTATCTAATACTGACAGAATTTTTCAAATCGGACCAACAGTTCCTGAGATTAGCGCGTTCAACCAAACAAACAAACTCTTCAGCTCTATAACATTAGTATAGATTTATTATCCATTAAATTTCAGAGATGAATTAATTTTAATAAAATGATATATAAATTCATGTTATCAAGTAACTTATAATTACTAACTGACGGGGAACCACATGCGTTAATAATACAAGTGGGTATTTTGATACGAATTTTTTTAAATACTTCGCACAACTATAGTGATACGGTCAGCGGAACACAGATCATTACAATCATAGTCGAGATAGTCGAATTTCAAAGACCTGCTCCTTGCTTGTTCTCATATCTGTATCGATTTCACGTGCTGGCGATAAGCCGCTTTGATCCACACCCACACCAATCACCATGTTTTGCTACATTTACGTATTTCGTTATTCAAGGTATATCAATCTCTGTGTAAGATTTTTCTATGTTTTTTTTTTTATTTTGTTTCAATGGTAATTTTATATTGATATCAAATAAAATATAGGTACATACAACTACCTCTTTTCTCTGTGTTAATATTTAGCAAGCATAACGCATATATACTTCAGACAACTTTTAAAGTTTAGTTCAAATCCGTTTCACTATACAAAACATGACTTAAACAATCTATTATTTATATCGTGTATTGTATGAGTAAAAGCCTAATAAAAATCTTTATATTTTCAGTACAGTACATAAATGACACAGTTAGTAGACATAAATGAAAATGACATATAAATAAAGTTTATATATAAAAATGAAAAATTAAAAAGCGTCATTAACCAAAGTGTGCCACACTAAAATAAAAAACACGACAAAGCTATCAAAAATATAAACAATCGTATTTCCGTCGTCCTTAAAAGGCAATATGAACCTCGCATTGCCAATTATTTCTGACTCGAGGATTTTTGGTCACGTTCGCGCTGATAATTTAAAAGTTTGAAAAGTTCAATGTTGCTAAGACTCTGATCTCAGTGTCAAATGTAGGTTTCCGTTTTAATTTTTGTTAATGTACTTTATTCCTTTTTATTTAAAATTATATTCATTTTATTTAACATTATATATTACGATGGTTCTACTTTTTAAATAGACACAATTTCTTCTTGTAAACTGATAATTTTATAGATAGTTTTACAGACCGTTTCAAACCATTACGTGCGGAATTGTTTGAAGAACAATATTTTCTAAATTTATAATCATTGCGAGAAGCTTTTAGAATCGACAATAATAACTGCTTCTGATACAGTCAGCGTATAAATTATTTAACCCTTGTGTTTGATTTTACGCGAGTATCATACACTGTACACTTGTACAGTCTCCCCGTGACCACGCTCGCTATAAAGTGTTCGAAACGTCGGGTTAATAATATAATGAATAAATCGCGTTTAAAATCCGTTAAAGAGTTTTTAATTTCTAATTAACCCTTGTATAAGAGCTATTAATTGACGAAAAGAAGCAACAGAAAATCCATTAAGCTTTATTAAAACTGAATTGTGACCTTGAACTCAGCAAGGTCGAATTACGTAAAATCGTATTATGTAAATAGTACGCCCACTGTTATATGATAATGCTATATTTATTAATATAATACTCCAGTAGGTGCAATGAAAAGTAATTATTGAGATTTATATATATTTTCTATATTTTCTTTTATTCCTCCGGAATATATTTTCATGTCATTTTTCACTTTTACCACTGAATTCTACCATACTCATATAATTCACATTTATATTTATGTACCATAACTTTTTTTCAATGCAAATTGAGAGAAATAAATCTATGTGAAATAGCGGAATCGATGCGTGTGCGAACGGTTAATATGCGTGTTTTATGGAACAAAGAAAAAATAACAGAGATGAAAAGAGTTTGAAGTAGTGCCTCTGCGAATGCACTGCCCGCTTTCAAGGGGTAAGGGATAAATAAAGGACGACCGGAAAAAGGAATGTACTGGTAAGGATGAGGAAAGGGAAACGGGCCTACGGCTCCCCCACTCACCGTACGGAAACACAGTGGCATGCCACTATTTCACACTGCTTTGCTGCGGTGAGAACTGGCTCAATTCGTGCCGAAGCGTCTCCGTCACCCACATATAAAAATATCTATATGTATCACGATTTCTACTAATCCTACTAATATTATAAATGCGAAAGTTTGCAAGGATGTGTGTGTGTTTATTGCTCTTTCACGCAAAAACTACTTAACCGATTGCAGTGGAGTTTGGTACGTAGACAGCTGGACAACTGGAATAACATACAGGCAACTTTTTATCCCGATATTCCTACGGGTTACGGATTTACGCGGGGCGCAGCTAGTATTTTACACTACTTTAATGGGTACCTAATACACATGATCAGAATAGGTGCAGATATACATTTTTTTTTCATAAACCGTTCCACAAGTCTCAATCACGCGTCACGCCAATCATTTTGCATATCCTATAAGCAAATGGTCACAAAAACCCCGCCACGCCCTCATTGTGATCTATGCTGTTATTGAAACTGCTCCGCATACGAATCAAACACACGTCGTTACATATTTGATGAGATATCCGCTTCATTTGCATATGCTTTTACGGAGTATTTCAATCACGAATGATTAAGATTATGGATTTAATTTTTTTTTATTTTTTATTATGTTACAGTCGGCAATGGAGCTGGTGGGACGCCTGATGGTAAGCGCTACCACCGCCCATGAACATTTGGAGAGGCATAAGGTCCATTGCAGACCTTACGCCTCTACAAATGGATTGTACTTCCCTGGTGCGAGCTGGCCCAATTCGTGCTGAAGCGTGCTCGACTACCACATACAAAAGTGTTTAGGCGCACAGTGAAAAGTTCTTTAGGCGCACTAACTGTTTCAGACTCGGCTGTTTGATGGTTTTTACTAGCTGACCCCGTGAATACTCGTGAATTTAGGTACTATTGGAATAAATATCTTGGAAAAAAGTTCCAAATTTATTGCGATTAGGGTATAGGAGATTTATGATCTTACGTGCTAGCCACATTACATATCATACACTTTCTTAACCAAATATTGAGGAAATACGAACAGACTTAAATAAATGACATTTTCCTAGCATCAGACTTCACAAAAAACCCAATATTTCAACAAGAAAAAAACAACATTGTATAGAAAAATTTTGAATTTATCGACACTTTGTTCGTATGTAAAAACTACACGCGGCAACGGCCTTCCACGGTTTTTCTGATAAATGTGTAATTAGTCGTGAAAAACACACCTACCAGCGCTCGTGAATCATTTTTTTCCTGGTAATTACATTGAAAATAAATTCAATCGCATTTTATCAGTGTAATGGAAATATCAATCGATGTTTTATCACTCACTCGAGTATATAACGGAATATTTCCTGCATAGATAATGAATCTCTAAAGAAAAATTAAAATAATGCAATAAATTTGCAGAGGTTTAAGCCTCTGTCTTAAGTCCAGCTGCAAATTTATAATATTCATGGACGGTAGTTTCCCTTGCCGAGATACCATACCTACATTACCTAGGCAAGATAATGCCCGCGTGTTAAAGATTTTTTATGGTAAATACTATAAATATAGTCATTCAATCAAGTCTGATCAATTTTCCCTCCAAAGGGATATTGTATCCCTTTGGAGGGAAAATTGATCAAATTCTGTCTTAGCGGATGCCTATACCATAGTGGCTGTAGTTTGGGCTCTATTTTTATGGATTAGCGAGTCTGTATATCCGTTTCATAATTCTTAATAATAATAAAGTAGAAGAATAGATTTTTTATTCTTTGTGGACGTATGGATAAAATATAGGCAATAAAAATGATTTTACACCTATGCAAAGTTTAAGCTTATGAAATATACGAGAATTGATTACTGCTTCACCAATATTTTACACATTCGAATAGTAGACATTCCTTCTAAAAGACCTTCTAAAATCTAGAGATACAAAACACAACACATACACATTTATAAGCACTAGTCTGGATATTGGCATTGTTATTGAAAAACCTCGATATAATTTTGACACTAAATAAAAATGACGCACTTGAAACTAAGATCGCATTTACGAAGCGCAAAACTCATGCACTATATGCAAATCCAGTTCATTACAGCAATTTAAATACACGAATGGAAACTGCATTATATTAACTTTGCAATTAAAATGAACCTCGTACATAATTGTCAATTGTTACTTAACTGCCTGTATGCGATGATCGGGACGAGGCTTTTTCCAAGACTCGGTTTGTTTATTAATTATGCGTAAGAAACGCAGCTCTGAAGCGTTTGGATTATACGAATGGTATATCAAATGGCTCATCGGCGTAGGACGCCCTGCTGCTAGGTGGAGTGACGACATTCGTAGGGTTGCTGGTCACAATTGGCGACAAAGAGCCAACGATCGGGCTCAGTGGCGTGCTATAGGAGATGATGATGATGATTATGATGGTGGTGATGATGATGATGATGATGATGATGATGATGATGATGATGATGATGATGATGATGATGGTGATGGTGATGATGATGATATCAAAATGTTATAGATTCTGAATATGGTTAATACTTTTTGTATTAGTAACTTAATGTTATTTTTGTATTATCTTAATTTAGGTAGGTACCTATAGACAATTTGTTATGTGAATCCGAATAATTAAATTCCCTATTCTTTTCGATCCAACCAGCAAACTCGCAACTTCATCCCATCTTCATTCTATCATCTCACTCACACGTATCACTTTATACATTATACAATATTCGGCAGTTAAAAACTCTTTTCAACCGACTTCAAAAAGAGGTGCTCGATTCGACATTTCGTTCAAAGTATTTCTCTACAAATATCCGAAAAAAATTATACAAAAAACCGTTCATGTATAACATTGTTTCTCATAGGTATTTAGGATATCAAGCCACCAGCGAAGCAATGTAAGCATCAAACACTCTTAACGTCCCCACCACTATCTTTACGGTCGCATTTTATTACCGCTTTCAAACGTCCATTTGGAAAGTGAAGGATTATCATTCTTGGGAGGTGTCTACATCGTTCGGATTTCGTGCTTTCCGCCCAAATAAGATACGGAAATACCTGAGATAGGGATAAGATGTTTTGTTACGAAAGCTCCGACATGGACGCGCCATTTGGAAGATTTATTAGAGAGATTTGTGTAATCGGTTTTTGAGTCTTTATTTCCTCGTGCTTGCGTATATTTTGAAAGATACAACGACGGTTTTTAATCGCGCTTTAAGTCCGTTTCTAATACCTATATATCAACGAGTGTGGTCTCAGACGGATATGTTTAGATTTTCCAATGTCTTAATGGTCAAATTTTATAAGATTATTCTATTAATTGATTGTGAACGGGATTTAAAAAAAGGGGAAATGTTTCTTTTTTTAACAAAGATTTTGTTATTATACTTCGTGATACAATTCAATAGTTAAAACAAAAAACATTTATTTGCCAAATTTAAGCCAATTATTACAGAATTTAGGCATTACGGAATTACATAATATCCAAACTTATTAATATTTCATTATTAATAGAAGATATAGGCAAGGTATATTTAAAGAAAATTTCAAAAGTCACTTTTCGCGTTCGAAAGATATGCCTCCACATTCAAACCACGTAATATGTTGTCACATTCGACACGTTGTACATAATACATCGCATAAACTACGCATACATTGCGCCATCTGCATTGCAAATCAAAGGATGCCCATAATAAAACAATCAATGGAGATGCAACAAATCAATAAAACGTAACACGATAAGAGAATATGATCGCTTCGTTTATTTATAGAGATCGCCGTAGCGGAGATAGAGGACCCGCATGCTCGCTAAATTTAAACACGACAATGACACTATTAACGAGTTTCCGAATGTTTTGATCACGTCCTTGAATTTCGTCCTAATTGTTGGTACAATTTTCAATTCGATTATTACACAGGGTGTTGTATTATTAGCGTTGTCTTAGGTAACTGCTTAGAGGTCAGACGATATACAATGAAACTTTACCTATTAAGACATTAATGTTAATTAAAAAGTAAAATTTTTCTGACATTTGTGGGCTTTTCCTACTAACAAATAGGACTTATTTTGAGTTCTTAATTGTACTTACGCAATGTTAAAATCAGCACGAAAACGCAGTGGTGGCTCAGTGGTGAGAACCTCGGACTTCAAAATCGATAAGTCGAGGTTCGAGACCGGGCGAGCGTGCAGGAAATAAATTGATTGATTTTCAATTTATCTGCGCATGTGGATAACATCACCACTGCTTAAACGGTGAAGGAAAACATCGTGAGGAAACCGGCATGTCCAAGAATTAAAAGTTCGACGACATGTGACATCTGCCAACCCGCACTTGGCCAGCGTGATGGATTATGGCCTGAACCCTCATAGGAGGCCTGTGTCCCAGCAGTGGGAACATATATGGGCTGATGAACATGATGAACAATGTTAAAATTATAAGTTTTAGTAAAATGCATTTTTTTTTTTAAATGCCATACCATCATCAAGATGAACAGAAATTGTCTCATAATCACACACATATGATTTAAATCATCCTCATCTAGAATCAACACTTGATAACAGGACCAACCTGTTCTCCCGTCTCAACAACTTCACAAACAATGAAAGCAGAATACCACAAAAAATAATTTCACAGCACCAACCAATACATTTTACACTAACGATACAATAAACAAACATTTCACATCACGAAACTAGCCTAATAGCCGATAATGTGAACAAACTAAATTTTTGGCCGTTATCAAAGTTACCATGTGCACGACAAGCACGTTAATGGAGAACAAACACAGGTGATGGTGTGTCTAGACGATCTTGCTGGCATGTCAAGTATGCTCGAACTGCATATTGGAACATTTCGAAAACAATGAACGAATACGAACGGTTAGTAATATTGATTAATGCGTCTACCGAATGGATTATTATTCAAGATAATGAAAACTATTAGGTACAATGTTAAAAATTTAAGTATATCTGGATGTGTATACAATAATTATTGAAATATTACATTGATTTATAAGTTAAGGTACTTTTCATAGGTAGAAAAATCGTTTGCTTACAAACCTACATACCTACATAAAAATCGGTCAAATATAAATAAACAAGGCATTTACCTATTTTACTATCGCATCAGAAAATACAAACAAATTATCCATAAAAGCTTATACTAGCATTTTCATCCTCTCTCATACATAACACTGTCGAAGCTTACATACATCAAACATCCATAACAGAAGCATTGGTAAACACAACAAATGAATTATTAGCGCAATAACGTACCTACGATGCAATTTATTAGCCAATAATTAATTAACATTGTTAAGGGTGAACTTGGAAATCAATGTCTTCATTAATTAGTCTACAAAATGATTAATTTCAATCGTACGGAGTGTAGTCGCCACTGAGGTAACGACACGAACATCCAACGTCATATATTTTCTCATTTATATTAATAAGGGATAGAAATTGAGGCGATAAATTATTAAAACATAACCTACTTCCTACTAATCCTACTAATATTATAAATGCGGATAGTTTGTAAGGATTTGTGTGTGTGTTTGTTGCTCTTTCACGAAAAAATACTGAACCGATTGCAATGAAATTTGGTACGTAGACAGCTGGACAACTGGAAAAACATTTAGGCAATCTAACTTTTTATCCCGATATTCCTACGGGATACGGACTTACGCGTGGGGCGCAGCTTGTATATCTATATATCGGATAATATTTTACCTGATCGGAACTGCCGAGAACTTACCATTTAAAGACTTTGAAAGTTAGAATTCCTTTTCGGACTCTTCGATATGGAATTATTAAATTCTTTAATCTACATTAATATTATAAAAAAAGCGTGGATGGCTCAGTGGTGAGAACCTCGGAATTCAAAATTGACATGTCCGGGTTCGAGACCGGGCGAGTGCATGTAGATAAAATCACTGCTGCAAACACCACTGCTTAAAACGGTGAAGGAAAACATCGTGAGGAAACCGAAGCTTATATATGTACCACGAGCGAAGCCGGAGCGAACAGCTAGTGCTAAATATTACTCACGCAAAGACAAACACAAACCAACTCAATATAATATCAACCAGTGTCAGTAAGTAGAGTGTGGTAGTAATTATACAAACAGATCATAAACAATCATTACGGTAACCCGCACGAGTCGATTCGCACGTGTCTCTAAGGTCAGCGGCTCTTGAGTTATGTTTACTCTTAGATAATGTGACGCTCGTTATGATAAAAAAACTTTTTACTGGGCTCGAAAACACTGTAACTTACGAAATATTTGCGCACATAAATAAAACAAGTTTGAGAAAAATTGATTGGCAACGATAATATTACATTGCTTATTTTACAGTTCATAAACACATCAAAACGTACAACGTAAATAAACGGATCATCAAACAAAAAAAAAAAATCATATCGAAAACAACACCAACGTGAATGCAAAACACTTGGCATTTCGCCAATCTTCTGACATTACACTCGGTCAAGGATTATGAGTTTACGTGATATTTAAATGTTGGAGAATGAGTGGGAAAAAATACATTACGGTAAGATTAGTGTGCACGTTAATAAAGTATGACATAGCCTTGTGATAATCACCTGATGCTGAAAACGAAGATGTGTCAACTATTAGAACAATTTGCCGTTTTTAGTTGTAATACAATACGGCGTAGCGTTAACATTGTTTATAAATGTAACTTCCTATTTGATTTTTATACTAGCTGACCCGGCAAACGCTGTTCTGCCTTACTGTTATCCTTTAGGGATATGAAAATTAGATGTTGGCCGATTCTCACACATACCAAATATGCACACAAAATTTCATAAGAATCGGTCCAGCCGTTTCGGAGGAGTTTGGCAACGAAAACTGAGACACGAGAATGTTATATAATAGACTAGCTGCACCCGGCAAACGCTGTTCTGCCTTACTCTTAGGGGTATGAAAAATAGATGTTGGCCGATTGTCATAGATACCGGACAAGCACAAAAAAATTCATCAAAATCGGTCAAGCCGTTTCGGAGGAGTATGGCAACGAAAACTGTGACACGAGAATTTTATATATTAGATATTAGATATTATGGACAGATGAGTTGGATAGAATATTTATTAAATAATCATCTAAACTCCGCCATAAATACATACACATACAATACATAGTACTAATCCAGAATCTAAAATGGAACCCAAACTGCAATTTCGCATCAAACACTAAAAGGATCACGCCAATCGTTTAAAAACCCACGGAGTTATCGAGTAGCAAAAAAAAAATCGAATTTAGAACTTCCATCGTTTTTAAGAACGAATTTAAACCAGTCTAATTGGCCATGTCGTTCATTTTAAATCAGTTAAAATTTCGCGCGCGCGCGGCCGCACTAGAAGATTCGTTAGCGTCCACCACTCGCAGAAACAATTGCAAACGTAAGCGAAGAAGAATCATCGAATGATAATTTCCATCGCAATTGCAGCAATTATAAACGACCTCAGATCACGCTCCACATAAACTGGGACATTCACGGTCCAGCATTGGAAAGTTACAAGTCGATTTACATCTGTACCATCCATCGATTATTATCGGGCCAGTGAACTGAATGCGAGTTGACAGGATTATTGTGGTATAGATTATGTGAAGAATATAAATTATATAGTCATTAACTCCATATGATTTCCATTAGGTATGTACCTAATATAGATTATCTAATTTTCCAACATTATCATTTGTGGGTCACGTGGGTTTAGAGTTGACTATTTTTAAACAAATAATTCAATATTTATTTAAAAATAGAAGGAATGAAGGCCAAAAAAAATCGACTTCTTTGTCTTTTGTTGAAAATTTATGAAGGGATAACGTACACAATCATAAGCCACGGTGAAATTTGCAAGCGAGGGTACCACGCAAGCGGCGCCGCGGGAACAGCTAGTTATCAGTATAAATTAGCAACGACACCGAATAACTTTCTCATAAAACACACATACATAACATAGCTTATATTGACAAAAATTCGAGTGCCCATTCAAATGAAGTGATACATATAGACATTATTAATATGTAAGCAGTAAATCAATAATTATGAAGTCGACAACCCACCTGTCTACTATGTTATACTAGAGAAGACTTGAATATTTATTCTTTGCTTTATGTTAAACTAGCTGCGCCCCGCGATTTCACCCGCGAAAGTCTGTATGGAAAAGTTGCCTGTGTTATTACAGCTATCCAGCTATATACGTATCAAATTTCAATGCGATGGGTTCGGT
The DNA here is from genome assembly GCF_012273895.1 of Zerene cesonia. Lineage (NCBI taxonomy): Eukaryota > Metazoa > Arthropoda > Insecta > Lepidoptera > Pieridae > Zerene > Zerene cesonia. The sequence continues at coordinate 1,936,599 of NC_052115.1, read as the reverse complement.
TGTTTTTGCGTGAAAGAGTAACAAACGCACACACATCTTTACAAACTTTCGCTTTTATAATATTAGTAGGATAGGAAGTAGGATGTTAACACCATTTAATATCTCTAATATATTTCAATTAGATGCGACTAAACCCAATGGATGTTTAACTGTTTTTAAATATCGACCACTACAAACAACATTATCGTATTAATTTTGTTTCACAGTTCACGAAGGTCACTTTTAACGACCGATACCGCTATGGGAAAAAAATTATTTAACGTCCATTGATGGTCAAGTATGCGTCATACTGCTGATCCGAGAGAATTTAATTAATTATACCGTCAGTCTAGTTAATTCGATTAATTTGTATAGTATGTGGTATCTTTTGGGTTTGTTTATTAAAGTTCGAAATAAAATTATACTTGTGTAGTTGATATTCGGTTAATGATTATTATGTAAAATCTGCTCCTAATCGGTTTTAAAATATTATTTTTGCTGTTAATAATTCTTAAGAACAAGGAAGGATATTTAATAGGATAAGGACTGCTATGTGTTATTCAAGAGGCTTCCTTAATATTCTACTACAGTACTAATATATAAAGCTGAAGTGATTGTTTGTTTATTTTGCATCACTAATTTAGGTGAAATTTGACAAAAAACAAACAAATAGTTTTATAGACCGAAAAAATGGCATAGGATAGGATCGGGACTCCCATGAAAACGGGTAATGTGCGGGGAAAAACCTAGAACTGTCATGTCAGTCTATTACTTTGACTACGCTAAATAAAAAAAAAATATAGCTGTGCATGTCAAATCATTTTAAGCCCTCGATCCGTTCTGGTTAATGTCCAGAAAGACAAGACCGATTAGAGATAAAGAGATTTTGTTTTAATTTCACAAGCTTCAACTATTACATAATACGCAAATTAGATTCTGATGAACAACCACTCAAATATCACCTCTGCTGAAATATCATCGTATATACAACTTTAGACGCGAAAATAACAGACGCCTCTTCGACTCAAAACATAACATAATTTGACTATAAAACATAAAACATTTACAGCCAAACGCATAAAACCCCAAAATTGTGTTTCGATTAATTGCGTAAAAAATTTTGTTAATCCCAAGTTTATCACAGGCGCGATTGATGTATATTTTTGTCCACCCATTCATACGTCTGAAAGCGATAGCCTCATACCATAATACGATGATTTATTAATTTCCTGACACTGCTATTACGAGCAATAAAAGATAAAAATTACGTTTATAGGAATCACTTACAAGGAAATAGACTACGATAGCTATTTTTTCTAAGTACACACACACTTGATAAAAATAACGCACGGTCATAATTAAAATACGTTTTTATACATTACATACACATACATACACACCTATATATCTGGTGATTTAATTTTATATAAATGTATATCTGATTATTCAAATAATACTCTTACTAATATTATAAAGGCAAAAGTTTGTAAGTATGGATGGATGTATGCAATTTGGTACAGAGGTAGATATAGTCTGGATAAGTACACCAGTGTTCAACCCGTATACCACGCGAGTTCGCCGCGCGGGTTACAGCTAGTAAATATATAATTACTTATTGCTTTTATAAAACGATTTTAATATATTTAGAATACACTCACAACCAGCTACTATTCATAAAACTACATTGGACATAACAAGGTTTTTTTATGATATTCTCAGACCAGTAAAATACGCGTAAAACCTTAACTCGCAACTACGATCTAAATGGCCGTGCGTTAGATTTTTCGTAGGTAGTAAAACTTCAAACCAGATAAGATGACTATCTTATGATGTATTAAAATAACACAGTAGCTGTATTTGTTTGCTTTCGTGGTATAAATAATGATTTTAATACTCAAAGAACTACTTCTATTTCTATCTAACAAAACTTACTATATTATATTGTTTTGTTAAAATTATCCATAGTCTTAGTTGCTAATATAAGAATGTATAAGTTATGATTAAAACAGCTTTATCTTCATGTATATATTGTAACTTATAAAGGTGTGTGAGCTTGTTAAATGTCGTTGTTTATGTTTGTGTGTAAATGTGTATTTAGTCTGTAAATTTTCTTCGAGGTTAAAAAATAAATTTTAAAAACAAAAAAAAGAATACTCAAAGAAGGCAACTCGTCGAGCATTGACGTTACTCAGAGCTCATGTGAAAGACTAGCCACAGACTAGCTACATGTCGTAATGTCCAAGTAAATAATAGGGTTATAGGGTTTCCTCAAATTACTTTTATAACTAGAAAATACCGTGAGAATTATCTCGAAATACAATTTACATTCATTCGAGTCCCTTTATTTAAATAAAAACAATATGCAGTTACTAAATTACACGTGCTTTTAATTAGTACCTAATATTATCGTCATATAATGATACAATTATATACGTAAGGACGAATAATAAGTATAAAATGAATCAAACATATACAATTTTATCTTCAACCAGTTAAAAATTAATTAAGCTTTAAAAGCATTAGCATATGATACATTTTCGTTTAAAAACTTTACTCATAGAAAAGACACATAGTAACACATTAACTCACAGCATGAGAGACACAACTGTTACATTGAACAGTATGTTTGCACCTGGCTTTACGCAAGGGCGAGCAAACAGTCTTCAAGGCGGAGTACCGTCAACGACAGAAGTCCTAAATTAGTTTTTATAAATATTAGGTGATTTTCTGGACTGAATTAGTTGTAGTATGAAGTTTTAATTTAGTTTAATGAGGATGTGAATATTAACTCAACGTATATTTATACGTTGAACTAAATATAATGTATTATAAGCTTTCTGCCTGCGGCTTCGCCCGCGTTGTCAAAGGAACCTTTCCCGTGGAATTTTCGGAAAAACTATCCTATGTAAGTCCTTTCTCGAGTCACTAACGCAAACTACCTTCGCACCAAGTCTTATCCAAATCGGGTCAGTGACAGACAGACAGGTAGAGTTAGTTACTTTAACATTCAGTAGTTTAATGATTGTGAAGGCAAGTAAAGAAATTTTTATTAAAAAAAAAAAATTCATAATACAAATGTTTAATATATCTTTTATACTAATACTCCCTATTATGTAAGCTTATCTAAGCTATTTAAATAAGGAATTTGGTGTACATAAATAAAAGACGAATAGAAAAAATGTGAAAGCTTTTTCGTAACAATTAGGTTTATTAAGAAGAATGTTAAATACTGTAGAAATTGATATAGCTGTTTCTCGGCTTACAACATAGATATACGAGTATAACATGCAATTTAAACGATTCAAAATTAAGTATTCTATTTACAATCCGATTGTACTTGCCTATCGAATTAACTTAGATATTTAGGTGTCACGCGTGATAAGGCCTGATCTACGCAAGTCGTTGATGACGGATAAAAAACAATATTTAGTTTATTATACCGGTTTGATATCTAAAACTTTTCAATTATTACGTAATAATAAAGTGCTTAGAAGTATGCGGCAGTCAAATTATTCATAGGTTAACTTTATTTCGATAGAATTGATTCAACTGAATTAAATGTTCCTACTGTGTACACCGTCGAAATGTTATAGTAACTCCGTTTATCTGTATGTCTCTTCTTCACACCTAAACTACACAACCGATTTGGATGAAATTTAGTTCTAGAATATATTTTGAGACCCGAGAAAAGACGAAGTATAATATTCACCTTGGAAATGGGATGAAAACTATAAGATAAAAAAATCGGGGTCTATCTAAATCTAAATTTTCTTTGGACAACACGGGCGAAGACGCCAGCGCAACGCTATTCGCACTAATATTATTAAGATGAAACTTTGTATTTTTGTATGTTTGTAAGCTTATTACGCAAAAACGACTATACCGATTTTGTGAATATCTATTTACTTATAAATTGAAATAACAGTAGCTTTTATACTCTTAAATTCTAATACCCTTGAAAATTCCTTAAGAATCCTATTACCACACGAAAAGTCGAAAAAGTACTCATATTATATCTCTGTGTGTATTGCTTTGAGATTGCTCAAAGCAATACACACAGAGAATCCATTCAAAGGCTTCATTCACTCCAACATCCCGGTGCGTACAAATAATTTGTATCCGCACTCGTTCGTCAAGAGACGCGTATATTGACAAGAAAGTTTAGTACCAATATGTAAGTTTAGCAAAAGGCGACAATAACTAATGGCCGGTCAAACATTGTCAAACGGTCAATATTGAACCGCGGACGCTAACTCTGGGAAATATCTTATGACACTTCACACTCGGCTATGTATTTACTATGGGAATTGAGGGAGAGATTGCGATGCAATATGAATAGTAATCATAGAGATAGTTTAATCTAAAAAAACGCTGTAATTATAAAATCAACTATTTTCTTTTTCAAATAAGTCTTTATCAAAGCAGTTAAATTCGTACAATTATATTCCTTGATAAGCATACGAAGTTTAAATTAAATCTGTCCGTTTAAAGTCGAGTCTAAAGAAGTCGGTTATACGCAAACACATGGTGCAAGCTGCATGGCTTACATACAGGTGACGCTAATATTTAAGCGTGTTTAACATGATTACAAAGAAATGAGCACCTAGTATGTTTTACGCCTTAGTGCGTAAATCTCGGCAAGGATTCGGGTATAACTTGAAATAAATTAAAGGTGAAATTCTTTGGCCACGGGGCATACATTTCTTAATATATACCTCTATCCAAAACAACACATTTTATGAAATAGTTATATTTAATTATAGACGTTTTTAACCTCACCCTCTATCATTTTAATTTCGAACGTTGCATTTTTTGTTTCTGAATATCTACCACCCTTTTTAAAGCATTATCCGCCCAATACACCCACTTCCAATCAATACAGTTTAACTCGAAATCTATAAATTGAACTAATTGAAAATGTTGCATTATCTATATTTATAAAAAAAAAATGCGCATGTCTAATATTATCTACGTTTGCTACTCAACAAAAAAATCGAATTGAATATCTACATTCGAACGTTCGTTTTTTAAATTTAATTTGTTCCATAGTCCAGCAGAAAATAACACAGCGCAATCCATAGATAGGGTTACTATTTGAATTCTGTTGGACTATGAAATAAATAAAATTTGAAAAAGGAACGATTGAACAGTGCAACTGATGGTTCCTTTTTCAAATTTTACAGACTAAAACCACACAAACATCCACTCACCGTAAACACGGGCAAACCGAGTCCAATAATGTACAGCATGACATTAGTCACGGTGGAGTCCTTGTACGGGTGCTTGAGTGACTCGTCGTCGCAGAAGAAGCCCCTCTCGTACGGCGTGCCCCACAGGTAGAACACGAGGATCAGGAAGCCGACTGTAACAAGCGTGCAAACTTTTAGCTCGGTGTACAGTGTATGTTTGAAGTACGAATGGCAAACAAAGTTTACATTAACATTATACCGTAGAGTCAGCAAAACATACATTTTATTCATCTGATGCGATTATGTACATGATTTATAACGTACTTATAACCTCAAATTTATGTAAACAAATAAAAGAATAACTGAAGAATTTTCAGGGATATATAACTATTATATGTCTATATGTAATAATAAACTATGTATTTGCTATAATATACATTTTATCAACCTGTTCTAAACCTTAACATAATACGTTTCACAAACTGTGCCATAATTTGTCTTCCCAAACTAAGGTGGTCGCTAATTACATGTAAATATGATATACCCAAAAGGGTAACCTAAAAACCGACCGCAGCCCTAAACACCCAGTATCTAACATCTCACTAAAAAGCTGTTAATGTTACGACATGTTACACAAAACATTAAAGACACATTGGACATAAATCACGGCCGAATTCCAAAAAAAAAGGACGTATAAAACATGGAATTTAAATTGGTTAAGAGTGATCCCATTTTGAGTCGAATCAACTATTGTTTCACGGACTGTTTGGTTAACAATCTTGGGACTGACAAAAAACATCAGGTACTGATAGCGGAGATGTAAAGATATGGAAGGGACACGTTAAATTTCTCTGTAAACACTCGATGATACATTTTTTTCGAAAAGCGTTCGAGGCGATACGTTGAATACGGTAATTATAGAGGTATATAAGATGCAGAGATGTTGATAAGTCGCCTACCTGTCTTGTTAGAACGATCAATGAGTAGGGTCAAGATATAAAATAGTATTTTAAGATCAATGCCTCTTTGATTTCTTTTGATATGGAGCAACAGCCGATGTTATCTTATAAACGTGTTATTTATTCTATCAAATTATTTAAATAGACGTTAAATTAGATCTTGTGTTTATCTTCGTTATTCTTGCGTCACTCCAGCCTTATTCATAAGAATAAAAGACAACTATGTACCTACTTGATAGATTCACAATTATTATTATTGAATTCATTTCTATTCTTTACTTATACATATTATTAATGCGAATTTAAATTTAGTTTTGCTTAACCATTTCATGGAGCTGCAGTGTTTCAATTCTTAACACATTATAAATGTCAAATTCAGGTTTAAAAGTGAAGTCCCGTGTCCCCCTAGTGGGGTATGGGGCAGATGATGTACATCTGTTTCACTGATCGATTTTCTTTTAGGGATAAGTAGGTGATCAGCCTTCTGTGTCCTGCCAGACCGAGACATTTTTTTTTGTGCGTCCCCACCGGGAATTGAACCCAGGACCTCTCGGTTCTACGCTCACGTATTAACCACTGTACCAAGGAGGCGGTCTCGGAGGAAATTCAGGTTTGGTTCATTATTAAATTGAGCTTCAATGGAACAGATATCGTATTGCTATTTCACGGGGGCGTAATTTAGTAATTTTATACACTGTGTTTTTTATATTATACACAAAAATGTATAAAATATAAAAAACGCAAAAAATTAAAAACAACAAGAATACATCTTTACACACGGTTTGTTACAAGACCAGAACAATAAAAGCATTATTTTTGTTTAAATGACACAGATCTATATATATGAAAATGAAACCCGTTTTCCTTGGTCACGGCATCATGTGTGAATGGCTGGACCGATTTCATTAATTCTTTTTTTGTTGTATTTGTTATTATTAAGAGAAGGTTCTTAAGAAAAAAAATATTAAGAAAATCTCTCAGAAATATTGAAAAAGGTACATTTAATTTTGCATATTTTAAAAAACGCGAGTAACAAATGTCAATGTCATTCACAGCCATAGATTATATTGATGAAAGAGCATCGTTTGTTTTGCTGTCATCGTTTGTTTGCATCATTGCAACGCTAAGGCAGTACGAAGTTCGCCGGGTCAGCTAGTAATTAAATAAAACAATAACCAATTCCAGTGGATAGCACATCTGTGTAGAACCCAATCCCCTTTGTTATGGATCTGCACTAAAACAACACACACTACATTATCGTTTACTATCCGTTCGACTTTTTGCCTATTCTCTTAAGAATAACATGCGATTGTGCAATCTTTGAATCTTATTAACGTAAGAAACGATTGCGATAAATATTGCTCCCATTTTATTATAATTAATAGCAAATGGTCGCTTTTATGACACAACTATAACACCTTCAAAAATTCATCGAACCATTACCAGTATATCATGGCAATGAAATATACATATGTATACACAAAAACATAACCCTCCTTTGGCATAGGTAAGTAAATAGTGTGAACAGGTTGATACGACACGAACACGACTTCCTTATTAATTATCTTCACAGGCAATAAAGCATTAACTTTCGGTTAAATTTAGCCAAAGATAATTACTAAAGATGTACGTACGTACGATGTAACGCCATATTATGATACTCTAGTCATAATTACGTAAGATATTACGCAAAATCATGAATATTTACAAATTTTAAGTCACCAAAGGCTACCTACTCAACTGGGCACCTTTCCCGACTATGCCCACCCTTACCAAGAATAAAACAAATTCTATTCTACAAAAAAAGTCACCGAATAAGGTCCAGAGGTCCAAAGATCCACCGGTAGCACTCCAGATTCTACAATGGGACCAAATGAAAATAATAACCTATCGACAGCAACCAAAACTTTAATTTAAATTTATAGCCTGTCGTTCGCCCCGGCTTCATCCGTGGTACATAAGTAGCCTATGTCACTCAGTGAAGTTGCAGCATTCCAAAGGTGAATGAATTTTTGAAATCGGTCTAGGGGTCATATGTGGTAGTCGAGCACACTTCGCCATGAATTGGGCCAGCTCGCACCGGGGAAGTACCACACCCCCACAGAAGACCGGCGTGAAATAGCATTCTGCTGTGTTTCGTTCTGACAGTGGGGGAGCCGGAGGCCAATATCCTTTTCCTTACCCTACCCAGTCCTTTCCTTTATTCCTCTCGCCAATCCTTTCTTAATCCCTTCCCAAAAAGTCGGCAACCCATTTGTAGAGGCGTGCAATGCACTTTATGCTTATATAAATGTTCATAGGCGGTGGTAGCGCTTACCATCAGGCGACCCACCAGCTCCATTGCCGACTGTGACATAAAAAAGGGGTGTTTGCTTGAAAACGTCACAACCATACAAAAATGTAAGTTTCCTCTTTATAAGTAGATATAATCGTATATAGAGACACATACAATTTTAACCGATTGTGAAATGACCGATAGTGATTTAGCACCGAACCTCATATAAACAGATGATCTATATAGATATATATCTTTATCAATCGAAATTTCGGATATGACGCACATGTGATAGTAAAACATACTGTAGGTATATTGGTTTTATTGTAATAATATTGTAAACAGAAAATATGTTTAGGCTGTCATTATTTAGAAATTTGACTGAGATTAACAAACAAACAAACTCATCAATAAATTATTACTAGATTTCAATGCACTGCAAGCTAAACGACAATCACACGTAAAACAAATTCCTTCAGAAACAATGAGATAGATGTAACACATTCATTATAATTAAGCGTATATAAATTAAATACAGGATAAAAGAGTAATTATTATCAAAGAAAATATCCAATACGTACATTTCCATTTTATTCAAGAATCCCACTTCCTACTTATCCTACTCCTACTAATATTATAAATGCGAAAGTTTGTAAGGATGTGTGTGCGTTTGTTGCTCTTTCACGCAAATCCTACTGAACCGGCTGCAATGAAATTGTATACGTAGATAGTTGGACAACTGGTATAACATATAGGCAACTTTTTATCCCGATATTCCTACGGGATACGGACTTACACGGGTGAAACCGCGGGGCGCAGCTAGTAGGACAATATAAGACATTACTACACCAGTGGCACCTTGCACAAGCATCGAGAGCTATGAATCACTTCATCACCATTCACCACGAACTGGGTCAACGACCTGTTTGTTACATAACACGATCAATTACAATAATGTTCTAGTTTGTGTAGTTTCAGTGAGAAATTCAGGAGGAGAATTACGGTAATGCAATGTTGTGTAGCATGAATTGAAGCATACAGGTTATTAATAAACATAATAATTTAAAACAAAAAAATACAGACCGCCTCCCAATTGTCAAAACTAGACCAGATTTAAATGGGATCACGTGGCAGACATGAGCTTTAAAATTAAAAAGAATCATAAAAATCAGTTCACCCAGTAAAAGGTTACAAAAAAAAAAATGCAGTAAATTCGACTACCTCCTCGACGAACCTCCTCCTTTTTTGAAGTCGGTCAAAAACATGCGGCACAATATGTTGAAAATAATATTTAGATAACAGTGAGGTTATAAAACTTCCCGGTAGAAGAAAATTACAAGATATACGGGCTTTTAAGTCTCCAGTAATAGAGTTCAAGTATGACAAAACTTTTCACGCTATTTGTTTTAAGTTCTTCTCGTCCCTTCTATTAGCTTCTAAATGTATTTTTATAACTGAACTAGCTTTTGCCCGCGGCTTCGCATGCGATAAATTCGTAGTTTAATAATTGTTATTATACGTATAAACCTTCCCCTCAAATCACGCTATCTTTTAAAAAAAACCCCGTCAAAATCCGTTGCGTAGTTTTAAAGATTTCAGCGTACATAGGGGCATAGGGACAGAGAAAGCGACTTTGTTTTATACTATGGAGTTATGTCCACTATGCGTTTCCCTATATAGTATTTGCTATTTTAACCATATCAACCTAACAAGCAGATGTTCCATTGAAAACACTATTCAAATACGATGCACTTGAATAAATAACCGCCCAAAGGAATTTACAAGGAGCTGATAAGTGATACTTGATAACACCGAAGATTTAACACCATAACAAACACTGTTACAGCAATCGCATCGTCAGCTGCTCAATTGCGTACGGGAAAAACGAACTAAAATACAACGGGTTAGAGATTAAATTTCCTTCATTGTTTTAGAATGAGTTGTGCAATTTCAGCTGCTGGCGGCCATTGACACTGAAGTATGATCTATAAATTTTAAAAAGTATGAGAGTAATTACCTAGGTAAAGAATTTCTTTATGGCATATTTTGTGCAAGTTTACCTGTATCAGCTAACATAATAAATCCAAAAATAGTATTATTTAAATTTTAATTTAAATAATTTCTATTATAATATTATTAATTATTTTAAGATACTAGCTGCGCCCCGCGATTTCACCCACGTAAGTCCGCATCCCGTAGCTATATCGGATTGCCTTAATGTTATTGCAGTTGTTCAGCTATCTACGTACCAAATTTCATTGCAATCGGTTCAGTAGTTTTTGCGTGAAAGAGCAACAAACATACACACGTCCTTACAAACTTTCGCATTTATAATATTAGTAGGACATAGCCCACGCCGATAACTTAGATAGGCATAAAAATTGTATTGTACGAGTATGTCAATACACTGACTTTAGCTCAATAAAAGTCGCTTTTCTGTAGCTAAATGAAGCCTAAAGTTCACGCACCATTATACACTAAGCCAATACAATCTGCATTTACATGATTTCTCGCTCTATCGACCCATCGAAATTAAATCCAGCAGACCAAAACAACGGTATATAATAATAATGTACCTACTTAAATGTAAAATTCTGCGGCGACGTATATATTTTGGATGGACAAACATAAACCTTAGGTTGGATCTTAGAATAGGTAACAATTTTAGAGTAGTTTTATTATTGAAGTGATAACTGAGGGCATCGTTTCGTTACGTAACGCGTTACGGCGCCTATCTATCTAGTTTCCCTTTCTCCCACGCAATTAGCAGCGGTAGCTAGGCTCCTCTCTCAGTCTAACTCACAGCGCTAGGCGTATTTCAGACTGAAATGAATATAAATTATTTCTTTACTTCTCTTACTGCGTTTCGACTTCACTGTCTTCTCGACGCACTGTACACTAACGTATTATTATTATTTAAAGTATAAAATACACGATACCTAATATAAAATGATAGAAAAATTATCTTGAAGTTTACAAATTTCTTCCAACATAATCTGCCAAGTGGCTACACAAAACATACCTACATCCGATTTTAATAAGCCTTCATCAAAATAACGTCATCCAATTTTATACAGCAGTATCTGCGTCATGCGGCGTTCAAATATTTGCTTCCTACGTCTGTTCCTAAAATGAAAATGTCAATAAGTGTTACCTCTCGAGTCCCCCACGTTTTATATGCAAATTGGGCTTAGTGATATCATGATTATTTAAACATTCAAGTTATATATACGTACACCACGCAAGGAAATATAATTCAAGACTTACAGACATTTAAACAAGTTATTTACAGTCCAGTTTGCGAAACGTCAGAACAATTTTTTTATATGTAGTAGTCGAGCACGCTTGGGTACGAATTGGCACAGAAGACCGGCGTGAAATAGCATTCTGCTGCGTTTCGTTCGGTGAGTGGCGGGAGCCGGAGGCCCATATCCTTTTCCTCACCCTTCCCAGTCCTTTCCTTTATTCCTATCACCAATCCTTTTTTAATCCCTTCCCAAAAAGTCGGCAATCCATTAGTAGAGGCGTAAGGTCTGCAATGGACCTTATGCCTCTCCAAATGTCCATGGGCGGTGGTAGCGCTTACCATCAGGCGTCCCACCAGCTAGCTCCATTGCCGTCTGTATCATAAAAAAAAACTGTGTAGAATTTAATAACATAAAAAAAACTCATTTCGTAATGCAAAATGCTTAACATTCTGTTACATAAAGACGAGGTATATTTAAATGAAAACAACAAATTGTACTCTTTTAGTAGTGTGTAATTGCAAATTTATTCACCGGCCGTTATTTTAGCGGCCCTAATGCGTAAATGTTTAACCGACATCAAAAAAAGGAAGAGGTTCTCGATTCGACACAAAACTCTTTACTACATGAACCGATCCGATGATTCTTTGTTTATTTGAAAGCTGGTGCCCCCCGTGTGATCCTATTTGAATAATCTGATAGGACAATTTGAAGACAGTTCAGTTATTTGTTAAGAATAATTATGTTTTTATACTTACGATTCTGAATTTATTTTATACAAATTCACTAACAAAAATTACTGCTCCCACCACACATAAACGACGATAAATCTCTTTAGTCAAACATGAAAATACAATTATCATCTTTATTTTATCTTTTTAAACATCATTAATACAATGGTGTTAAATCAAAAATGCATTGCGTATCAACTTTCAATGAATGAATTAGTATAACAATGTGTGCATGAGTGCGTACCTATGTGTGCGCGCGCGCGTGTGTGTGTGTGTGCGCGTGTGTGTGTGTGTGAATGTATTGATGAAAAAAAACCCTCGATCGTTGCATGTGTGCGCGTGTATGTTTATGTTTGTGTATGTGTATGTTTATGTTTGTGTATGTGTGTGTGAACGCATAGAAGAAAAAAACTTCAATCGTTGCATGAGTGGCCTCACTGTTTGGGACCTAGAGGTTGTGCTACGTATTGCGATAGCGATTGAAGACAACATTAAAAAACACGCTTTTAAATAACCAGTTAACGTTACGGACCAAGATTATTACCTTGGCCTTGTAGGAAAATAAAAAAAAAATCATTATTGTCGTCCAGTCGGTCGTTATAGTCGAAAATAAACGAAGATAAAAATATTTCAATGTGATGATGTAAGGGCTACCAACATGAACAACATTTTAAATCGTGTTCTAAACCAGAGAAAATTAAGGCTGGAATATTGCTTACCAAAAATCATCATTATTTTCATTGTATTAGTGTTGCAAATCACTTATTTTAATTAATTAATATATAAATAACAAATTTTCAGTTAAGTGCTGTCATATATCAAAGCGTCACATCACTTCTCTCATACAAAATACAATCCACAACAAACACACTATCCATTCATCAATTTTTAATCACTACAATGTCACGCTGATACCGAGTAATTTCTATTGCTATCCATACATAATCCCACAGTTCGTTTAATTGAATCGGTCGCGCGTTGACCCCCACACCGGAGGGAACTTAAGCTACTCTAATTCTTCATTATGAAAAAATACATTTGTTTAATCAATACTGGCATACACATTAATCGTTGAACATATCTGACGATTTATTTAGGTACATAATAATTATAACAGCTTGAACAGTTTTTTTATCGTAAATATGTGGAGGTGGAGATGTGGTCTACTTGGGTGCGTCTACCTAGTACGTACTTATACATTCTGGCTTTGAAGAGGTCCACCAGATTGTATGGTTTAGGAAAGATGGCGGCAGGGAGAATATTCCATTCCTTAGCTGTATTGATAATGAAGGAAGACTCGAAGCGACGAGTTCTAATAGAAGGGATATCCAATTAACCTACTTAATATATCCTACTTCCTACTAATATTATAAATGCGAAAGTTTGGAAGGATGTGTGTGTATTCATTGCTCTTTCACGCAAAAACTACTGAACCGATTGTAATAAAATTTGGCACGTAGACAGCTGGACAACTGGAATAACATATAGGCAATTGAATATCGGGATACGGACTTCCGCGGGTGAAACAGCGGGGCGCAGCTAGACCGCAATAAAACAAGAACGTTAACCCGACTAAATCCAGAAGCCAGCACCCATAAACCAGCCTAACAATTTACTCAGGTGCCGCATTGCGCCATGTCGAATTTGAAATGATTCCTTTGTAAAAACAACCAGCCATTGTTTGGCAATGCATTGTTATTATAATGTATGTTAAGTACATATGGGACGTACGTCTCATTTGCAACTACAAGCTCCCGCGCATTCTTGGCTCGAGCTTTCCCTGTTCACTTGTTAGTTGTATGTTTGGTTGAATGAATGAAATGAAATGAAATATTCTTTATTGCACACAAAAACAATTAAATTAACAAAAAAATTGGAAATGGAAAGGAAAGGGCAAAGGGCGGGCGGCTTTATTGCTCAAAAGCAATTTCTTCCAAGCTATGTTTGGTTCTCATCGTTGTTCGCAGAGATGTCGTTCTTAATTCTGTTCAATTTCAATGCGTTATTGTTAGCGTTATTTATGAACTGATTAAGGTTATTATAATAACAAACTTACGGTTTCAACCGCGTTGTCAAAGAAAATAAGAAATATAGTTATATAGTTATATACATAACAAACAACAACAACAACAACAACAACAAAAACACTTTATTGTGCACCAAATGTATACGTAAGGAAATATATTATTCAATCCTGGCGATCCTAATCAGGACAACAAGTTAATGAAATTTTTTATTGTCCTATATAAGTTCAAGTATGGATTAAATCTATCCGTTCAAAGTAAAACCTCGACGAAACGCTTCGGTTATACAAACAAACAAGCACACATTATTTTACACGTCATTCACGGCATACGAGCCTCATTTTCCACTCATACCCTCTCCGTTAAAACTATCTCCGAAACTAACATCCATCATCTTATAAGGATCACTTGTTACAACTTCATATACGTACAACATTATCTGTGTAATAACTCTGAGAAACGATCCCAGCGGATCAATAGAGATCGTAAGCCTAATGATAACAAACACATTGACATAATTGCAACATAAAATAACGAACTCTCACAAGCGGCACACAAAGGCGATATAAAATCTACAATTAACACAAAAACCAGCCCTCCTATAATCACTCAATTAGAGCTGCAATTAATCAAAGAACAGCACAGTCGAGCCGCGCTCACGTACAGCTAATTACTGAAGTATCGTTAATTCCATATGTTGTATCAACTCGAGTTTATTTCTTCTACACTTCAGTGTAGACCTTAATACTCATATGTACTATTATAATAAATAAAAACTATGAAACTAAAAATGTGCAACGTTAAATTAATAAGGATGATTATATTATCAATTTAGCTTTTGCTAGTAGTTTAATATAAGTTATTATACATATAAATCTTACTCTTGAATCACTCTATCTATAAAAAAACACATCAAAATCCGTTGCATAGTTTTAAAGATATAAACATACACAGGGACATAGGGACAGAGAAAGTGACTTTGTTTTAACAATGTAGTGATGCCTACCATTCACAGCTTAGTCAAAATATCTCGCAAACTGGCTAATACATACATAACCTTAGCGTCCATTTTTCTAAAAATCAAACAAGAAAAATCAGTAGGTACATAAGAAACATTAACAAAAGGAAAAATTAAGATCATTGATCACTTTAACATCTATCCAGTTTCCCATAATACACAAACAACACTTATCAAAATGGGCACATTTATATTACATAGAACAATACGAAACACAAATAAACCAACCAATAAATATGTCTATTTACGTACCACGTTCTATTCCCGGCGGCGAAGCGATCGAAACAAAAATTACGACCACAAATCATGAATATTCAATTGAAGAGATAATAAAATCGTATCCTGCTTGCGTTTACAAATGAGCGTAAATATCGATGCTCACGTTACACATATTCTATAAAACCATTCACACAACAAGTGGACGATGCATTGAACGAGGAACGAATTGTGAGGGCTCGAAGGACCTTTGTATGACAGACTCGTCAATCTACCTACTATATTGAAAGTTTAGCAATTGCTTTGTCGTTGTCGTGTTTATTTTTTAAGCTTCGAGCTTGGTAGCTTCTTAAATTATTATATTTATCTCGTTTATTTTCAGCTTTTCTCGTGCAGAAGATGTCTTGTAAATAATAGACAATATACAAAAATAAAAAAAATAAATGGATTTATTACGACTTAATAATTGTAAAAACCAAAATACCCAGGTAAAGTTGGCGATTGCACATTTATCATATTTTAATAATTAATTTTAGTGACCTAATTGTGTTTATTGATTACAAGAAAAATCATAAAACTTTAGATGAATCTTAGCTTTTAACCATATCAAACATAATCTACTAATAATAGGTAAATCAAATGTTAAATTTTAGTATCGCACATATTTATCGTTTACCATTCACTCATTAATTTAGCTATAATATATCTACATCTTCATTGTGACGGAACACCAATCCGAAAATCATAAATATCCCATACAAGTTGTAAGAACTGTGAACCCATACAAATGTAATATGAGAACTAATGTACAGAAAAGGATTACATAACGAATGAATTAATCAAAAATTACATCTTTACTCGACTTTCTGAAAAGATGGAAATTGTGTAGTAGTAGTAATCTACGTCTTTTTTAAAATTAATTGTGATTTAAAATACGAACAAAACTAGATTCTGTTCTAAAACCTAAATACAATATCTTATCAATTATTAACATTCTATTTCTAAAGGAATTCTTTGCAGAATAAAAAAACTACGCATAAAAGCGAGACTATTGTTTCGCAAACGATTATATATTTTCATTATTTGATCTCGATGATACATTATCATTTTATTGTACCCACATATAAATTAAAAATATAAGAGAGCACAGAAAATTGGACCATACATCGAGAACGATTGAATGACATCCACGATAATAAATATGAATCGCAACATAAAATCCTATCCTACTATCCTACTAATATTATAAACGCAAAAACTGCCGAACCGATTACAATGAAATTCGGTACGTAGATAGCTGGACAACTGGAATAACATATAGGCAACTTTTTATCCCGATATTCCTACGGCATACGGACTTATACATTCCTACACGAAATTTCGAAAACTACCTAAACATAATAACAATAACGGTTTCTAAACAAATTAACAAGATTATACAAAATATATTAACAATATCATGTTTTTAGCACGGAACAATGATACGATCGCACATTTCAAGACTAGCTAACGTAATTAAGTCATTATCGTATGATAAATGTTAATTATATGTATGCAGCTTAAATATAATGTTATTAAACGCGTTTGGAATTCAAATACAGCTTGTAAATGCGGAAAACAAAAGAAAAAGGTAAATAAATTTCTGCTTTTTATAAACTTTCTTAAACGCTCGTTAAAACGGTGAAGATAATTAATGTAGTTACTCGATTAAGGTTGCTTACAAAAGCATTTTGTATATGATATATTTTTAACATTAATGAAAAAACGGTTCTACCAGTAGGTCTAGTATATAAGCACCTATTCTACAATTGGGTGTAGTCAAAGAATAAAAGTCGTACTAATTTACTTGCTGCATGCCCCGTCTCCGCCCGGGTAGTCTTTTATAGTAATTGAAATAATATAAACTATCCGATCTTTTAAGTTGGATCGAACTGCACATGGTGTGCAAATTTGATTACAATCGGTTGAGTAGTTTAGGAATCCATCGCGGACAAATAACGTGACACGTAGTTTATATATCCTACTATAATATTATAAATGCGAAAGTTTGTAAGGATGTGTGTGTGTTTGTTGCTCTTTCACGCAAACTACTGAACCGATTGCAAGGAAATTTGGTACGTAAACAGCTAGAAAACTGGAATAACATATAGGCAACTTTTATCCCGATATTTCTACGGGATACGGACTTACGCGGGTGAAACCGCGGGGTGCAGATAATAATATTATAAATCCGTGTAGTAATCAAATATATCAATGCGAAACGGTGTTTGTTTGTCTTTTCGTCTTTCACATCACAAAGCAGCGTTTTTATGGGATGATCTCTATGTCTGTATATAAATGATGAGAGAGTGACATTGGCTATTTTTAACGCGGTGAAACATCTTACTTCAAGATTCAAGCTAGCGGAAGCCAGTTGGTTGTTGGTTTTTATAAACCACAAAAAGCATTAACAAATAAAGGAAAACCACTCTCAATAACTACATAATTTCCACAAACCTTTCAACGATCTCGTTACGGTAACAAAAACTCGTGTCGACATCGCGCTAACTGGATCGAATTAATTTTTTATCGTAAAGAAATTCTATTAGAGTTGTTACGTATAAATTTCTATAGCCATGACTCATTGTAAAAAGGTCGCTTGAAGGCCAACTTGCGCCTTAAATGGTGTTACAAATCTATTATGGTCACTTGTAAATAAATAATTCTTAATGTAATCATCATCAAAGCGCTAGCAAGTTAAACAAAAACTGATTTTTCTCGAAAGTTTTAAGAAAAATCTAAGAAGAGGAAAATGAAATGCCGTTTATTTTATTGTTTATGAATAACTAGCTGCGCCCCGCGGTTTCACCCGCGTAAGTCCGTACCTCGTAGGAATATGGGGATAAAAAGTTACCTCTATTTTATTCCAGTTGTGCAGCTGTCTACGTACCAAATTTTATTGCAATCGGTTCAGTAGTTTTTGCGTGAAAGAGTGACAAACAAACACACATCCTTACAAACTTTCGCATTAATTATAATATTATTTGGAAGAAAGTAGAATTTTTTAACTTTAGTGGAGACAAAAAAAGAGTAAATCTCGCATAAACGAGTTTTAGACTAAAAAGTCACCGAAGAAAATTAAACGCATAACATCAAAACAGTAATACGTACATGTAGGTATATAATAATTAAGTACATAGAAGCCCAGACTTGAAAAAAGACCTTAAATCGACAGCATTCTTGGACCACGAAACAATCAGAAAGTATCTCAAACAAACTAAGTTTTTTTTTAAAACTAAACATTACAATAGCGATACCATTGCTTCCGAAGCCAGCATAGAAGTAACACATAAATTTTTATGTATTGTTACCTATAAACTATCTATAGCCAACTATCACACGCTTTCTAAATAACAGCTCATTTGATCCTAACAAGGCTTACCGATAGCGCTGCTGTTCGCATGGATAGATTGTCCTTAATGTGCGGGGGAAGTCACGAAATTATTGCATCCGTACACTCTAATTGTAGGGAGCAATCCGCCATCTTCCTCGATCGTGTTCGAGAATTGTTGGCGATGCTCCTTTACGAGGCTTCGCTTAACAACCCGTGGATATCGGCTTGTTAAGTGATATCTGGTGTATATTTATATATCATCAAGCAGATGTGACCATTGCTCTCTCCAAGCTTTTCTGCAACATTAGCACGCATTGTTGCTTGAGTGAAACTTCTTGTATTTTCATTTTATTTTAAGGAAATAGGGTATTTTCATAAAAGTCCGTATTAACAAACATCCCGATGCAAATTTAGCGTAAATTTACGTTTAGTAGGCCTCTTTATCTCAGTATGTTTATGGTCTATTTTTTATTATAGATATTCTATTGTAGTCGTAGTTAAGCTTGGTATGTACATTAAATAAAAAAAATATTTAAAGGCCCAATATGAATATAAAAAATATGGTATTTCTCCTGTACAGATACCACGAAAAAGAACAAACTAAAGCTACAATACATAAAAAAAAAATCTTCGCTTATTACTGCTAATTAAAAAGACTCTCAAGAAAGTTACAGAGACAGTATACCACGGGTATTTAATTGACGAGTTTCTCCCATTGCATTCTTGCAGGTATCATTGCAAGGTATCATGTGGTTATAGAATTTATTCTCTTTGCGGAGGCGGGCTGGGCGTGTCTGGACCGGCCTTTACATTAATAACGTTCATACAATCTATCTCTTACATTCACTCGCTACAATACATTGTACACTCGGCTTAACAATGGACACATTTATTTTGTAACAAGATTTATGGAACACTCTTGTTCGCTGACGTTATCTGGTATAGACACTTAATCCACAGTCTCCGACTAACTTCCCATTGAGACAATTCTATATTCCTAATGCAGCCATAAAATTCAACACTAATGACGATGTCGATAGATTTAACAACTTCGGAACAGCAAAGTAGCGTAATAAAATAACTGCCAAATGCCCTTCAGATGCTTAAACTAACCTAGAACAGCCCAGTACACAGAATTAAAACAAACAAAATACCCATGTAACATTCATCAATTCCTAGAAAGTCTATCTCTGAAACTGGCCATTATTACAAAATTCCACCGGCAGCGGTCACGGGGCTCAATCAAGAAGAACACTCCACAAAATTGGCTATCGATTTCAACCGCACCGCCAGCACCAACTTTTACTTCATGCGGTTTGCGAGTCGTATTATACCGTATACACTGATTACCGTAATTACATTTCACATAGCCGTATCTATCACATGTATTACGATGTGAAAGTAGAATTCTATTTCAGCTATACATATATAATCGAAGCAGCCGATCAGATTGTGCAAATCTATTAAGTGTAATTTATACGTGGGTGCTCCGTCATCCTAGATGTAATTGGGCAAATTACGGGAATGTGGACACAATATTATCATTTATAACGGCAATAAAGAGCTCAAATTGTGTGTGGATTACATATGTAGGTATAATGGTGACCTAGCGAAGGTCTTTGTCCAAGAGAACACGGAGAATAAGCTAAAAGATTGAGATGAAGAGACATAGAGGTATGGAAGTAATCAGCTCATTGGGTTATGCAGTCTTTGTTATATTTAAAAAGCTTGCATAGTTCCGTCATTCTTAGTTTAATTTTCATTGTCAGTAGATACTTTTTGTAATGACTATTGATACCTATTTTGCTGAATTGTTTATAGTAACATTAGATATACATGCAGCGTCGCAGAAAACAACAAACTAATACTGGAATGGAAAGAGAAAATAATTTCTTTTCATAAAAAGCTACAGAGTAACAATCAAGTTGAATACCATATCGGAGGATTACCTGTAGGCATCCTTTGAGGATTAATAATACAAGAAACACAACACGATGAATATACGATTCTGTTCCCACTACTAAACCACTGACTATGCAAAATATAAATTTTATAAATGTATAGCAATTGACAGCCCTCAATTACTCTTACCACCGCGTATAAAAATTAATGGACGCGTATTTTCCACTGATTGCGTTTATTCCTCTTCCTACCTCTCACTTTAACGTCCAGCAATGCAATTTATTCGCTGTTATTTAATAACACTGTTCCCTTCGGTATGACTGATATTACAGGTACAAAGCTAATCGCAGGGTTGTCACACGTTAGGTAATTAATGTTCCTGTGAGATTGAAAAACGAATGACATTTTACTCATTTCGGTAATAACGTTTTCACTGTTATATAAATCTAGATATGTTCTGATCTCCTGATTAAAAAATAACCTATAATTCCTATAATTATACCGTATAATAAAATTGAACGTAATATTCCACGATGCAACTTCAATTTTAGAAAAAATCAAGGTATGTTAATGTAACGTTCTAGAGACTCACCCCTCGTTGCATAAACAAACAATGGCTTTGGCATTGTTTGCTTCAGCTATAGATAAGTGACGAGTGACAACCCTAACACAGGGCATCATTGTACAACCACTACACGAGTACCTGTGCACGTGGGTGTATAACATTAAGAACACATAAATCCACTGTAAGCATTAATTACAAAAGGACACCATGTAAGGCCCACGGTGTTTATTTCATTACGCCGAGATAACGCTCGAAATTGATTTATCGATTTAGATAAAACATGATTAATAAGAGGTGGATAACAATATAGTTTACGAGTTTAAAAATAATTCAATCTATCATATTCGCATTGTCAGAGTGATAGCATGTTTATTCCCGTTAATGATTACAAATAATAACCTCATACCTGTGATAAGAATATGTATTAAAAATTCACCGAATTCTTTTATGACTGGATGAAAATTTAATTGAAAAAAAACAAACATTTTCTTTTAACAAAGACGAGGGGTTAACGTAACAGTGTCATAAGCAGAAAGGATTCTATTAAATACGGCAATATTAATTTTTGGTTGAAACAATATAGCTTTCGTTTACCTACAATATTTCTATTGCAGAGCAAGCAAGGAGCAGGAGAACCACCGGATTTTAAGTAGTTACAGCGCCCATAACACTTGTAACACTAGAGATGTTACAAGTGCTTTACCGATATTAAATGACATATACGCTCTTCTTCACGGCCAACATCGTAATTGTAAAGAAAAAAAAAACATAAAAAAACGCGTCAAAACACAATAAACATAATCATATCACATATGACAGTTTCAGATAACTTCCATAACACGAACGTAGCCCGTAAATAACGTGCATTACCTTCCATATCGGATACCATTCCGAAGCGATCGATTTAATAAGTATCGATTCGAAAGCAATCTACATGTGTATAGGCTCGCCGGTGGTCCGTTGAATAAAATCGATTATCAATAACTTCGTTTATATGTTAAAGTATCGGTTACCTTGACTTTGGGTTGTTCACCTTTCGTAGTTCTTGAGTCATGTTTATTTGGATTGTTGTTACGTTTTATAGTTACGTTTGTTATGCGACAACTTCTATTTAAACGCCGTCGTTGTTGTATTGGATTTTTATTTATGGTCCGTTTGTGTAATTTGGATATGATTTGCTTTCATTTCAGTCATTTGAATTGTGACTCAATTTTTAATAGATTAAAGTCAAATTTCCATTGCGTTTTATCAAATGACACTCATTAAACAATAAATTACTGAGGTGATTAAATATAGAAAATGTAAACTGTGAATCAGAATCATTCATTTTAAATTCAATTGAATTTAATTAAAATCGTCATACAATGAGACTACTAAACTAAATGAGAATTACATTTCTTAATATTGTTTTGCCTTATGAGAAATCTTATAATTGTGAAGTGATTTTCCCTAAGAATTTAATAATTTATATGAAAATGTTCTATATCACAGCGATATTAACTAGCCGTGCTACTGATGAGCAGTAGCTAGTAGGTACACAGTCGTAGCACAGCTAGTTAATACAGATTGTAACCTAATACTAGGTGAAATCCATTTGCTGTTATTCAAATCTATTCTCGTACAATTTCATACCAAAACGGATCCAGCACATTAGCGCGAAAATAGAATATCAAATTACATGCGAAAATGTAACAATTTACACCGTATACAGCGGCTTCCGGGGCTCCCTTCCCGAAGAATTATATTTCGCTCCAAAGCACTTAATATTGGACTAGATGCGGTCTAGATTACCGCATTCACCCACATCCCGAAGCAGGATGGCATAGTTAATGTTAATTTTATGCGAGAACGTGTTTAACACGCCATTTCCTTATTGTTTAGACGTTTATAATGTTAGAATAGAAACCGGAGCGCGGAGTCTTTTATTCTTCAAATTGTTAATTATAGGCCATTACCTAAGCCAGTGGAACCGTTAAAATGCGTAAAAGCAGGTTTATAAGCCATCGCAGAAGTTAGCAAATGTGAATTTGAGGAAACAATAAAGTTTCCTTCTTCAAATATGCACCATAACTAGTCGAAACCATTGAATAAAATAACTATAACTTTCAGATTGTTTTCCGGCTATGGTTTACTAGCGACCACCCACGACGTCTGAGAAAAGCTAGTGTAAAGTCTATTCTAGATCGCTCTTATGTTCGTCACTAAATATAGCATTTTGATTTATAACTAATAAGGCATTTGAATGAAATAACAGCTAAATGGATGTGATCTATCTGAAGGACATTTGCCTACGAATTTCGATCGTTTTTAAATAGAAAATCATAATCAATTCACAATTTCAAACTGAATTGAAACTGTAGTATTTTAGCACTTTCTATCTTAAATTTATGTACAAATATATGTTAATTGTAAGCGGGGATGGTTAGAATTCTCAATAAACTTTTTATTACTTTAAAAATCTGTACTTTTTGTAATTACATTATTTCTATGAAAATATCTATGAAAATTTAATATTTTATGTATTTTTAAACGTTTGGCGTTACAGAAAAAAAAATTAAGTTATTTTTCAATTACCTATGTTCACAATTACCCTGATTAACCCTATTTCATTCCCAGTGTTTCTCCCATCTCTAAGTAAAGTTTCCACGAGATATGTGACAAACATCAATCCGCACATATACGCACGTGTGCAACTTTATCAAGTGAACACGAACCACCTGCTAAGAGAATCCTGAAAGCGATCGTTTAATTACAATTGCCATTTAACCTCGACGCTGCGGCTTCTTTAATCTTAAAACACAAGAGCCGAGTTCAACCGATATTGGCAGACACAAGCAGTACGCAAAAGTAATATAATTTTGATTACGTCATCTAGGAACTCGGAACTGTTCTTTGGCTATGTACAATTTTTGAAATTTATTTCATTCTTCAATTAATGTATATTTCTGTTACAACCTTTAAGGTTGACGAACAATTTTAACCCTAAATATAATGCTGAACGCTCACTAAGTGACATATCTGCTTGGTTATCTTACTTCAATACTTTTAAAGATATAGTCCTTACGTAAGAAACTCTTAACACCGTAATCAAATAATAAATAACAGTAATACCACATTCACATGCCGGCCACTTCATCCATTACACGTCCATGTGTTGAATATTTATAAGTCGATACTCTTACCCTGCCCTTGGATCACGAAATTTGGAGGGCATTACTCAATCGCGACGTTTGGTGACTCGTTAATTAATAACGGCCTGGGAATACTGTCAGTGCCGTTTTCAATTAACATGAGCGTATATAATTGTTGAGATTTTTCCACGTGTACCATTTAATGGGATCACAATTTACACAGAATCAATGAAGGTCCTGTACATAATTTTTATAGCGTCTATTCTTTCTTCGAGGCAACTTTCATATATTTGGTACATTATAAGGTATTCAAAAAACAGATACAATTGGAACTTATAATTCTGCAAAGGAAACTAATCCAAGCCTTGGGTAAATACATACTTCAAACCAAAAACAAACTACAAGTAAAATAAGATCGAGCACTAAGCGTTTGTCACCGCCGCCTTGCACCCAAACGAGGTACTCGTTCCGTGGAGTGTTATCTCTTCATTAAGTATTTGCACACATCAAAGGATCCACATGCACAGCAGAGCACCGTTAAGTGCTACGGATATAGCAGCTGATAGCACGCACAAATAAACGCCGAAGTGTGAGACACGTGGGAACTGTGGATGAATTGGCTGAGCCTGGCTCGAACGAGGACAGTTCTGATCTTTAATTTGCCGTTTAAATTTTATTGAAAATGATTGTGATAAAAACTACTTATATCCTAATTACAATTCTATCCTACTATCCTACTTCCTACTATAATATTATAAATGCGAAAGTTTGTAAGGATGTATGTGTCTTTAACGCAAAAACTACTGAACCGATCGCAATGAAATTTGGTACGTAGACAGCTAGACAACTGGAATAACATATAGGCAACCTTTTATCCCGATATTCCTACGGGATACGGACTTTCGCGGATGAAACCGCAGCTAGTGATTATATATAACCGATAAGGGTACCAAGATTATACTTAAAATATCATACCTATTAGAAGAATATTTTGCAAGCTTTGATAAATTACCAAACTACGAAATATGCCCAGAATACTATAAAATTCAAACGAGTAATCTTGCAAATAGGACAAAGTGTATAAATTGTAAGCAACAATGTCGATTATCAATACTAATTCTAACGATTGATAAATAAAAACTTGATGGATTTTATACGGCACAGGAAATAAACGGATGATAAAACTTTATTGCGGATATTAACCTATCACAATTTTACTACAGCAGAATTGTCATTACAACGGTATTTTATGATATCCAATGCTGAGGACCCTTTTGGCAAATGTCTCTTACCAGTGTATCGACGATTAACCTTCTCACTTAACATCCATGTTGCATTTAAATTATTATAATCGCCAACATTAACATCCACCTACTTTGTTACCACAATAGGTTGGTAAATGACACTGTCAATCTTGAAATAAAACTAATTGAGATGTTAATGCCTGCGTTATGAATATTTCAATAGTGATATACAATAGTGATAGTGATAGTGATTTACGACCTAGGTGCATAAGATTAAACTCAACCACCAATAAGGATTCACAGTTTGCATAATACATGATATTGAAATTCTACATGAGACATCATATCATGTGTACATGTGACATACCTATACATATAAATTGTTTTTTTTTTAATTTTTACCTAAATATTGCCTCTCCAAATATTCATGGGCGGAGGTAGCGCTTACCATCAGGCGACCCACCAGCTCCATTGCCGACTGTGACATAAAAAAAAAGTTTTTTATGAACTTTGATTTGTATAGTCTTTTGGAAAGTTGTATTACACCACTTCTAATAAGTACAAACAAAAGAAAAAACTATATCGTATTTTATAATTCAGTAGGTACATATTAGACATATTTTATATTATATATAATAATAATATGCATTCAAACCATGCTAAGAGAACACGATCATATCACATAAAAATTCATAGACATTTGAATAGTAGAGTCAGAAATAGTTTCTTGAAATGAACTGTTACATAGTTATTCTGTTCATTGTCATTGTTCATTTAAACATAGAAAGACATGAACAAAAACATAAAATTATTAAGTACTCTCACACGTATTAAGTGTATCCGAATAGACTTCTAATGAACATAAAGATTTATTGTCGTCTGTGTTATAATAAACAATTGAACCACTTTATCTTAAATTTATAGGCACGCTTTGTATGAGGGTAAAATAGGATATAATCTGTAAAGCAGATTTGAAATTACAGAAATTACTGCGACGTACAAAAGGATGGATCAAAAGATGAAATTTAGCGCAATAACCGTAGCCGGAACGAGGAATTACAAACACACCTATCCCATATATCCAGACAGTCGATTTGCTTAGTGGCAATTTCTGAAGGCAACATTGTAGAGACAATGTGTCGCTAATTAGCTTCAGCCAACATGTTCTTACCATAAAGATAAGGTGAGCATTAAGTCGCTATTGCGTCCCCACTTAAGACTTTAAGTAGTACTTTACGGGCCCGGAGTAGTGGGAGATATGACTTAAAACAAAAACCATGCACCACACGCCACGATTTAAGGAAGCATCGCTTGTCACTTTAAAAAATTGGATACTTTTTGTCATGAAACTCTCCCTATAAGGACTGCAATGATTATTCATAATGATTGGCTTTTCCTCCATTTATAGTATCGTAAGGTTAGGTTAGATTGACTCAGCTAACATTGGTATAATAGTATTTTAAATCTACAGAATGACAGAACATTTGTAAAAGTTCAAAGATTTTAAGCCTTGTTTAGATTAAGTTACGAATAAATGCCCTTCAAACTAACGACATGGACTATTACAATAGTACTCATAACTAACAGCTATTCCTAAAAGCACAACCACTCCACAGCATCCAACAGAGCACCAGCATTAAGCCTGTCAAAACACAACTCGTTATCTGGCAATTTAAATCCCCGTTCGTGGCAGGATGTGAACACTGCCAAACAGAGTGGCAGGTAATTGCCGTAGTGTCAAAACATTCGACGAGATAGGCTTGTCAGATTAACCGTATCCGCTAAAGAGACCTCGTTCCCTGGGGGCCTGCGCCAAACTGCACTGGAGGTTTCGCGTGACGTTTGATTGGCGTGCTTTGTTGTAGTCAAGACTTTTTAAAATTGCACCTCGTCTTTCGAATATTAAGCGACTGTCATTTTAATGTCACGTTATACAGACTTATTCATAAGCTGATCCATATAAGTAGTTGTTGGTACCAGCCCTTTTTAATTTTTTTTTTAATACAGCTGATTAAAACGGGCGAAGACTACATATTTGACCTGTAGTAGTTATGTCGGTATGACGATACTGAAAATCCCAGCTACACCTATATTGTTCTTTAACATTTATCTAAGTTTTCCTAATCTAAATGGTAATTTTGCCAATTATTTGCAAAAAATCTAGCGAGAAAGCGATCTACTACGCAAAAAGAAACTAGCGTAAAGCGATAACTAGCGGATATATCATCCTTTAAAAAGACTTCGGATAAATTGGTTATAAGCGGATTTATTTAAAAGGAAAGCAGGATATGACAGCGAGGGTTAGGATTATGGGTCACCGGTCCCCTCACCGAAATGTCGCACTAACAGTACTGAATGTCTGAGATTTTTTTTTCTCATACACCTGACCTAATTCATGAAGAGCTCGTCCTTGGAAGAACAAAATTTAAAAGAAATAAAGGCAAATCTTAATGCACTTTGAACTTAAAACCGAGAGTTAATGATTGCATTCCCATATGCAAGCATCCATAATATATATTATTAGCTTTTGACCGTGGCTTCGCACGCGTTAATTCGGAGCAGTTTAATAGATATTATGTATACATATTATAAACCTTTCTCTTGAATCACTATCTATTACAAAAAAAACCATCACAATCCGTTGCGTAATTTTAAAGATTTAAGCATACATAGGGACAGAGAAAGCGACTTTGTTTTATTCTACGTAATGATGCTAAAAGGAAACCATAAAATTTCGGTCATATAATATAATACATGCTATATATACGAGTGATATATATATATAATCCCAGACTATGTGATTTGGCTTATAGATAAGTTTAAAATTAAATTTTCAATACGTGAATTAATTTTCAAACTCGGCCACTGTGACCAATATGCGAAATGAATTATATTCCTGCGAAACTATTTCGTTTATAACTGGAAAAATTTAAAACAATGACTTTATTTGTTACGCCAATATTCAATTAATGCTCATTGCAGAAATTTTCAATTTAGTCACAGTAATAAATACAATACGTATTAAACAAATCAATTACGGCTCATATTAGGAAATAACACATAAGAGAGAGTTTAGTAATAATCATTTTACGTTTGTTTTTTAATAATATTCGTTAATTCCGTGAAAGATAGATATCTTGAATGTTTATTTCTTTATGAAATCAAAGAAATTCACGACTTTGAACAACTAGCTGCGCCCCGCGGTTTCACCCGCGTAAGTCCGTATTCCGTAGGAATATCGAGATAAAAAGTTGTCTATATGTTATTCCAGTTGTTCAGCTATTTAAATACCAAATTACATTGCAATCGGTTCAGTAGTTAATGCGTGAAAGAACAACGAACACACACACATCCTTACAAATTTTCGCATTTATAATATTAGTAGGATTAGTAGGAAGTAGGATAATAGGAAGGAAGTAGGATTAAGTAGGAAAGGATAGGATTATTCAAGCTCAGGCTAATTTGTCTGATATTTATGCCACAAACTATTTATTACAACATTTAAGTAGTAAAAAATTACATGTCTCTTTGTAACTATGGTTACGAGGTGTTTATATGTCATTATATACATATATATATTTTAAATCTTCTTTTTCTACTATCTTGTATACCTATATATAAAATTATCGTGTCACAATGTTAGTTACCATACTCCTCCGAAACGTCTGAACCGATTTTCATGAAGTTTTGTGTGCATATCGAGTAGGTTTGAGAATCG
The DNA here is from genome assembly GCF_012273895.1 of Zerene cesonia. Taxonomy (NCBI): domain Eukaryota; kingdom Metazoa; phylum Arthropoda; class Insecta; order Lepidoptera; family Pieridae; genus Zerene; species Zerene cesonia. Next base: position 1,907,030 of record NC_052115.1, on the reverse strand, counting down.
GTCAACATCTATTTTTCATATCCGTAAATGATAAAAGCAAGACTGAATAGCGAATGCCGGGTCAGCTTCTTTTAGTATGTATAAAATACTTAGTATAAAGCAAAGTCGCTTCCCGCGTCTGTATGTATGTATGCTTAGATCATTAAAACTACAAAACGGATTTTGATGGGTTTTTTTTAATAGATAAAGTGAGTCAGAGGAACATTTATATGTATAATAGCATCTATTAAACCACTCCGAATTTACACGTGCGAAGCCGCGGGTGGTAAGCTAGTAATATAATCTAAACTTAAATTATATAAAAAATTCCCTACTTATATAAATAGTATACAAGACAACATATTTTTTTTAATTATTAAATAATTCATACAACAGCCTTGAATTGATCCATTTTCTTATGTTTTTCCTTGACGATAAGTATAGCAAATTAACAAAGAAACAGATTAAATAACAAGGTACAGCAATTATCTGGTCCGCCATTGTAGCGTGTTCTAAAGAAATTAATTGTTAATTTAAGGACAATGAGTCTACGGTGCTAAGTTTTCACCGTAAAAACTGTGTTGTTGAGTGTTTTCATAAAAACTGTGTCAGAAAAGAGTTGTCAATATTTGAGACCTGATACCATGTTAGACCTGACCGTCACTAACTTTTTAATTTTATACGCTTTATTTAAGAGTAGCGCAAGTTTGATCACGTATCAGTGATCAGGAAAAAGCTGCTTTCCATAATCTATGTAAAAATAACCCAAGATCTTGCTACTAAAAACGTGGGTATATTTTACTGACTAAAAGGATTTATGCCTTGTATTGTTATGCCTTCATAAACCAAACCAAAACCAAATATTTTTATAAACCCTTATTAACTTTTACAGGATTACTTCATTTTGATTTCTGTTATTATTTTGTATCAAACTTTATAATCGTCTTAAATAATAATATAACATAATATCATTAACCGACAAACACTTATAAAACTACGAAAATATTATAATTCGCAAGCGGGTAAATGTCAGTGTTGCCAACATTCTAATACCCTCTCAACATAAATTAACACAGTCAACGCTGATGCGTGTTGCACACTGCGCCCGCGCACAAAGGGCCCATTGACTGGCTACGTAACGAATACTCTGGGTTGTCGACTTATACGAACAAATTCGTTTTATCTGAACATACAATCAAATCTTTTAATTACTTCTTGTATGATGGATGTCTATCAATTTTTTTTTTATGTTTAGTAACAGTTTAGTCACAGACTGGACAAATAGTTTAGAAAAGAAAAATTATTGTGACTGATTTAGTCCGAAAAAAAAGTAGTTAATTAATATTTATTTGAAAATAAAATTTTTAATTTAGCTGTAGATAAAACACAGGATGTTATTATTCTAGAAAAATATAGTTGAAGTACAAATCACAGTTTCTGGTGTTTGTCTTAATTTGGGTTTAGTTAGAAGCATTTGTATAAAAAGTCAGACAAAGTTAATTACAATGATTCCTGATATTATAAACTCCATACAAAATCTATAGATCAGTTGATCATCCATTTATTACAAACAGATGCATATAAAATCACATAGAATTATACAAATCTCCATTTCAATTACATGACAAATATTACATAATGCCATGAGCTGAGCTGAAATTGTATTGTATTGTACTTGTATCTTAATTCTTTTTTTTTATATCATAGTGTCCAACTGAGCTGGTGGTTGGCCTGATAGTGAGCAATCACCACTACTCATAAACATTCACAGAGGTAGTGCCTCTACAAATGCACTGCCCACTTTTAAGGGATAAGAAGAAATGGACTCGAAAGGATGAAGAAACTGGCCTATTTCAATGGTATCTGTATAATCTCATCAGAACACTATATTGGATAATCTATTGTGTATTGCTTATCCGTTTAGTTATAATAAACAAAACAATAACTTTTAAAACATACATTTATATGATAATTATATGAGATGACATACTAACACACTTTCATTATAATACTTTTCAGTCTTCCTTATCATTGTCTCTTACTATACCGAAGGGAAGGCAATAACAATGTCACTAAAAATTGGATCAAACAAGGAAGGACAATACGAAAATCAGCTTTGATTAAGTATGTACTTCGTTTTAAAATCACGATGTGTATCTGCTCTAAGAAATAAATAATATTATATATAATACATTATGTCAGGTGATGATTAAATCTTTAAATTGAAAGATTTTCATGGACTGGCGCTAGAAAAAACAGAAGATTTACTTATACAATATTTTACAGCCTAATAAATGCAGTTTACAGGGCAGTCATCAGAGTACCAGGCTTAGGGCCTAGACTCAAGGGAAAGAACACAAGACCAAGTTGGACTTTTACTTTTTGGTTGCTCTTGATAAGTTCCCATTTGTGTCCCTAGTGTCGATTCCAATAAATTTCACTTTCTGCAGTGGACTTTATACTAAAAGTAAAAAGGTTTTAACACCATAACTATAAAAAATGTCATTTTATTGGCATGGTATAACACCAGAACAATTATTATTCAGTCACAAATACTTTATTTGTCACATAGAAACTAATATATATATAGATACATATTTTTAATAGTTTATTCAAACTTAATTCAGTAATCTTATTTCATATTATATTTTTGATGGTATTTAATGGGTATAAATTAAAAAGCTACAATATACATTTATAGATAGGAAACTAACGGCTATCTTGAATATATTCAAGCTACATATTTTCGAAGGTCGTTATGTGAGATAAGTATCGCAAAAAATTAACTATCATGCACTCCGATAAGTTTCCGTTCCAGTTTCCATTCATACTAGTCTTTTAATAACTATAATTAATATAATTTGCCCTTTTAACACAACGTCTTCCAGTAATACCCAAATATTTAAAATCAAAATCGTTACGTAAATATCATGCCCATTACACACAGATTAATGAATAGTATTGCAAATTATCTAGCTAATCAGTCTTATAAAAGTTTACATACAGTTTTAAATAAGTATAAACAAAACTTACCGATAAAAAGTATAGCGAAATCCATCAAAACTTTTCGCAATAAAAACTTAGATTCACGATCCAAGGTAATTGAATGTGTGCGCGAATTCGTTTTACGTTCATTTCTCTCCATTTTTAATGTAAAATAGACGAATACAACGCGATTTTAATAAATTTGATGCACTTTAATTCTAGCACATAAACGTTACGAAACGTCAAAGAATCAACTGGGCTCCGGAGCAATGAGCGATTGACAATCAACGCACGTCAAACTAGACGCGCATGCGCGCTTCAACTGAGTCCGGTCGAGTCGAGTCCGATGACGGCTCGAAACCGTGTTTACAATACAACTTGCTATTTGAGAAGTTGACGCTACTATAATATAACAACACAATTTCCATTTCAATAAAATGCTATTTCTCTAGAAACAAATTAAGTCAAGTTATGATTAAACCTTTAACTTTATTTCAATTAAAACATATGAAGTCTCTTTAGCACAAGGCTTTTTCAAATGGTTAAACTTCTAAATATAGTCCTATAAAGGTAAAAACGTATACAATTAAAGTATTAGAGATAAGCGGTGTGTGATTTTTATCTAGGTAATTTTCCTTAATTACTTTTTAAAGTTGACCACTAACTATCATTAGGTGTCTTTTAACAGGGAAAAATGTATTAATTAGTTAGTGAAGGAAATAATTACTTGCAATACTATTAACATGAAGCTTTGACGGTGCAGTGGTTAGGACTTCGAACTTAAAGCGAAAAATCGGTGGTTCCGAGACCAAACGGGTGTGCAATTATCAGATTTTTCTCAATTTACTAGCCGGGCCTCGCGGTTTCACCCGCGTAAGTCCGTATCCCTTAAGAATATCGGGATAAAAAGGTGCCTATATGTTATTCCAGTTGTCCAGTTGTCTAAGTAGTTGGTAAGTACCAAGTTTCATTGCAATCGATTGAGTTGTTTTTGCGTGAAAGAGCAACAAACACACTAACAAGTTATATTCCTTGAGTGTGATAAAATAATTTAAAACATAAAAATCTAAATGTCTTTTCAATAAAGCCATAAAAATATTTGGTTGCAACTTGCAACTCTCAATAATAAATTAACCACATGGAAAAACATATATGGACATTGATACGGTTAACTGATTTTTATGCTCTGTCAAATTAATTTAACGTAACCCGTTTAATAAGTAGCGGTAGCTGGTGTCAAATAAGGTATTTAATCTTTTTAGGGATGCGAAGGATGAAATGTAAACGGGTTATATTGTCTATGGTTGCATCTGTGTAATAAGTCGTAACTATTTTGGTAATCTGTGCTTCAGTTGTCTTCTAAAATTTGCGTGATTGTGTATTAATAAAGACTATAGGTCTTTACATACATTTTTTTTGTATATCTATAGTAGTCGACCAGATTTTTAGGACTTTATTATATTTATAGATTTCTGTGGGATCGGGAATCGCCACTTAAAAAAAGAAGATATTGATGATTTAAAGAAAGTAAAATAGACGCAATTAAATTACTGTCTCTGTAAAGTGTAGATAAAATGTCAAAAACACCGAGAGAATTCGGTCTTACATAATATAATTATTAACATAGACAAACAGCAATTATTAATTAGATCGTTATAAAAATACACATAGCTAATATATAAAATGTTGACACATAAAAAAGTATCTAGGTGGGCAATTACTAATTACTAAGTAATTATCATTACAATTACTTAGTGTAAAACAAAGTAGCTTTCTCTATCTGTACGTATGTATGCTTAAATCTTCAAAATCATTCAACAGATTTTGATGCAGTTTTTTTAAAAGACAGAGTTATTCAAGAGGAAGATTTCTATATACATTCCAAAGATAGCATATGTTCACAATATAGGGAAAATTAAATTATCTGTGCGAAGCCGCAGGTAAAAGTTACAAGCTAAATAAAATAGATTCTATATAATTTTGTACGGAGCCCCACATCAAAAGGCGAGTTCAATTCGGTCTTGGCAGTGTAACCTTTTCTATAACAATTCAGTGATTTGGGTTGGACACCTGTGATTTTTTGATGCTTTTAAAAAAATATAACCGATTCTCGACGACAATATGTTTAGGTTAGGTTATGTTAAAAAAGTAGACAATAAACGGATATTTTTTATGCTGCTACTTAGATTGCGAAGGTAATGATTGTGTCTGCCTGTTAGAGCTTTCAGGCTTAAAGTAATGAATGCTGCTGTTTACACTTGTCCATTTACAATACGAAATTGCTACTTTACAGGCGCGATTCGCATAAAAGTTACGATAAAATCGACAACATGAAAATTTTTGTGAAAAAAAAAACGGAAATTATTAAAAATGTAATATTATTCAGTTAGTAATTGCTGAGTAAATGATCTCATAGAAATGGTGGTAAGTAAGTATTTAAAAATTCGTTATTAGCTACCCATTCAACGATTTGAAATGTAGGTATATATGTTCAATAATAATTCTCCTAATTATATAGAATAAAGGATAAGATTTGTAATTACCTATTGCTATGTAAAATGTTTCATATAATTAAAAAATTCCTGGAAGAAAGTCAAGAAATTCTATCAACAGCTGAAATATATCTAAATCTCACTTGAAATAATACTATGATATAAACAACAGGTACAGATATACAAAATATAATTAAAATATGAATTGTCTTTTGCGCTACCTATTAGTCCATACTGAAACCATTTCATTTGTCATATTTAAATGAAATGTCTGTTTTAAAGTAGGAAGTGATTACCTTAGAGTCCCCTAGATGGCGCTGAATTCAATTAATTGTTGTTTAATGTCATAATAGATGGCGTTAATATAATCTTAACGCTTACATTATAAACCACTAGGTAGCAGTAAATAAATTATAACATAATGGAGTTTTGAATATTCTGGGAATATTTAGTTTAACAAAAATTTTAAATAAACATATTTTTTTGGTCGGAATCGATTTGAACATTTTAGGTGTCTGTAAGTTTACATTTTGTCTACATATAAGTTACATTTAAAATATTTTTTAAAATTTTTTTATTCGATATCATGTTATAATGTCATTATTATATTATACTAGCTGCGCCCCGCGGTTTCACCCGCGTAAGTCCGTATCCCGTAGGAATATCGGGATAAAAAATAGATGTTGGCCGATTCTCAGACCTACCCAATATGCTTACCAAATTTCAGAGGAATCGGTCAAGCCGTTTCGGAGGAGTATGGCAACGAAAACTGTGACACGAGAATTTTATATATATAGATTGTATTGTTATTTCCAAAATATATTGTTATTATTTATATTTTTATTATGCTTATTCTTGTTTATTTTTTATTCTATGACAATTTGTTTTATTGCGAATAGGTAATTGATATTTGCTTCACCTTCCACTTTGTACTTAACCCCCCCTTTTTCTCTGGCTGTAAGAACATACTGCATAATAATAATTTATAAAGCTGATCAGTTCGTTTATTTGTTTCGCGCTAATCTCTGTACATATAATATAACCAGCTGCACGCCCCGGCTTCCCCCGGGTAATCATTTATCCTAATATAAAAAATATAAACTATCCTATCTCTCAAGTTGGATCGAACTGCATATGGTGTGCGAATTTTATTATAATCTATTAAGTGGTTTAGGAGTCATTGTAAATTGTGACACGAGATTTAAATATATTAAGATGTAGATATGTATAATGTATGTGATCTCTGAGTGCTTTATATGTATTACTAGCTGTTGCCCGCGGCTTCGCACGCGTTTATCCAGAGTAGTTTAATATATGTTATTATACATGTAAACCTTCCTCTCGAATCACTCTATCTATTTAATAAAACCCCATCAAAATCCGTTAAGTTGTTTTAAAGATTGAAGCATACAATGGGACATAGGGACAGAGAAAGCGACTTTGTTTTATACTATTTAGAACCAAACGCGAAACCGGGGCAGATCGCCAATATAAATAACCACCAAGCATCAAAGACCAAAAAATGTGATAAGGCCCCTATTATTTATAAAAAGAACTCAATATTGCCTATCATTCATATCCTTTACCACCGTGATCCCAAATGCCATTCAGGGTTCAAAATTGACTGCACGTGCACATGCTTCGTGTGCTTGGTCAGTCTCACAAAATGGAAAGTAAACGCCGGCACAAAGATTTCTCAAGCAAAGTATCTGGGTTGCTAAGCCCACAAAGGCAGGATAATCTTGGCGAGCCGCTTATCTAACTCGTGGAAATGTTTGCGCCGGGATTCGTCCATCTTTGACGGATTATGAGTACCCTTGTTGTAGCTGAGATTAACGTTCGAGTTTGCGAAAATTCTATGTAAAACAATTTCGGTGTATACTTTTCTTTTGGTCGTTTAAAAGTATGGTTATTGATGTTTAGGTAATGCAGATACATTTAGGTAATTTTCAGCGGTGTGATTCACTGCTGAAAATTTCCTAAAAATATAAGTAGACGCATTTCGTTTGTTTTTCCGGAATGCTGAATATGCAGTGTAGTTAGAGACAAAGTCAATATAATATTATTTATTGAATACCATAAGGCACCTGCATATATAAAACAATTTTCTTCTCACTCTACTTAAAAGTATCCATCTCTGACAACCATATTATGTCTCAATTAGAAGTGAGAAAGCGGAGATTAGAATGGAACTATAAAAAATACATTTATTATTAAAAATAACCAACTGTTCACAGCATCAGATTTACTATCGAACAGGAAAAAGTTAATTAGCAATCGATAGTACTATCGCTTGCGCATTAAAAGCATTAAACCGCCAGTGGCAGCATAAATGTTCGGACCAAGATGGACGTCGATATCCATATATTAGCACCATTGCTGACTACACCATGTTGTATAGCGCTTTTGCACACGTGGTCACTGCTGCCAAAGTGGAGGAGCTTACACAACTTCATCGGTCTACACCAGATCATTGCTGGCACCCTCCATCTCTACTCTACAGGCATATTTCACATTCTCCTGAAAGAATTCGTAATATACAGCGATATACTCATCAGCGTTAACGGGTACCTCTTCATGATAGCCGCGTCTTGGTCTTTCTGTGCGTCCCTATTCGCGTTCTTGAAACTGCGCTTGGTGTACATGCAGTCGATCAGCTACGAAAAAACTAAATCTCTTATACTGGCGTACGGTGTGACGACCATCTTTAAAGCGGTATCGAATGGAATTGTGCCAGTATTGTATCCGCCACTGACCATGTTCTCTGAAACCGTGCCCAGTTTGTTGTGTGTTTATCACATAGAGACGGTGAATATGATTTTGTTTGTCAGCGTGATTTTATCCGTGTTTCGCTCGGGTAACCGCTCGCTAAGGGAGAAAGGCAAACGAGTGATAGCTCTGGTGGGGGTCGCAATTATGTGTGATATGGCCAGTATAATTTACATGCTTACAATGCTGGCGCAGTTTATGCTACTTGAGTACGATGTATATATTCTGCGAATGATGTTCTATTTCAGATTGATCCCGCAGTCTATTGTGCTGTTGTTTAACGGACCAACGAGAAAACTTTGGAAGGAATACTTGGCGCGTCGAAGGAACCGACGTTTAAATACTGTTTGACTGTTGATTATGATAAGTTGTGTAGTTATGGTCAAAATTTGTTATCTTTTGTGATGTTTTATGAATAACCTATTTGTGGTAATTTTGGAATAGGTTTTTACACTTTAATTAACATTTTGTATTAGTTAAACTTTTAAACGGTAATTAGGGAGCGTTTGTTGTATGCATTTTGTTTTTGTGGAATAAATAAGATCTATTCACACATCAAATTGTTTCTTTTCTAAATATGTAGATACATCGAGTAGAGGTGTATATAACCTTGCGTGGTTATTATAGACCAGTGCAGATAACGTTAATTGTAAAGGGGGATATAAAAGAGAATATGGGATATAAAATGAGAGGAATAATAAATGATGGTCGATCTAAGGCTAAGGATCTAAGGTAAGGGAGGGAGGAGGTATTAGGGGCCATAAACGGGTTTTCGCGATATCAGGCCCGACAAAAAATCTCAGACATTTTAAAGGATTTTTTCTTTAAAATGTCTACTTTCGTATAGAGTATAAAATATACATTACCTACGATAGTAAATTTTCTCAGAAAATGCAGAATTTTCGTTTTAAAAATACCATGGTTATGCGAAAAACCCATTAATTTGTTTATAATGGCTTTTAATGAACTGACTTTAAAAAAGGAGGAGGTTGAAAAATCGGCTTTTATGTGTGTATGTGTTATCGTTTACGTTTTTACTGGGTGAACCGATTTTTATGATTTTTTTATACATGGAAGCTGATGCCTGCTATGTGGTGTCATATCAATTTGACAATTAAAAGGAGATTTAGTTTCTTTTTTAATTATTTTATAAATATAAAAAAATAAAAATAAAATATTTCGTACACTACAGACCTTTATATGCACATTAAGTGTTAAAAAAAGTTAAATATTTCGAAGATTGATGTAGTAATTTAGATTTTAGTTAATTGCGTCATTCAGGTAAAACCTACGAAAAATGTATGACAAAATTGCATAATGCAGTACATTTAATTTGTATGGTAGCTATCCTTCCTACGCTTAACCGAGGGTTAAAAAATAAATATGCTAATATATAAATAAATAACATATAATTGGATAAGTCTTTAAATATGAAATAAAGCTTTCTAAGGCATTTTGCTTAAATAAATAGTTAACTAGATATTTTCATCTAAATTAAAAAAACTGTAGTCCACGCCAGCGAACCGGCGGGTAGAAAGCCAGCAATAAAGTCTATCTATCAATTGCTGTTCATTGATCGTACTAGAACTTGAAAATGGCTGGGCTGATTTTAATAATTTTGGATTTGAAGCATTCATAATAGTCCATGGAATGTTTAAAAGGTAAGAACAATAAGGAAAATGTGACAAAAAATATTCCATTTAATAGTTCTGGTTCAGATGGTAAGAATAAAAATACTTTATTGCACACAAATAAAACAAAATCAAATAAAAGGTAATATACATAAGGAGACTGTCTTATCGCTAAGATGCAATATCTTCCGGGCAACCTGAGGATATTGCATCCTGATATTTATTCAACGTTTCCATACTAATTATTTAATACTTTTTTTTTTAATTTGTTATCTCTCTATACAGTTTTTACCTATTTTACCTTTGATATTCTCTAACATAGAATAAAAATTAATGACTTAGACTATCTTTTAATGTATCTCGTTTTGAATAACCACCTGTATAACAGTGGGTAAGTATCATACAATGTTGATAGTATTGATTTAAGTACCCAGGTACCTATCATAAACTATGGATAAAAATATCACAATCGTCGTCAGCAGCGAGCAAATAAATGCATCTCCGCACACGCTGTACGCACCGCAAAACAAGACAAAAGCTGCGAAGGCTGAGTGCGAAAGACGTCGAAATAAAGCGGCAAACAAACGCAAAATTCCTTCATTACAGTACAATACCTACAAGCGGCTACATACAAATAACTGGGAGCGTCCAATTTAAATAACAGCCTCGCAAAGCTGAAAAACAACCCGTAACCGAAGTTGAAAATAAATTAGCAACCACCCTGCACCCCCTGGTACCAATGTGTACATTGTGCAAAATATTATTTGCCTTGCCAGACAATAATAGGATCTAATGCCCCGCCCTGACATTTTAGCTTTGCTGCGCCCCGCCCCGTTAAGCACACTTCTCTATTGGCCAATGACGCCTTCCCTCTCTGTCTCGCCCGTCTCCCGTCCCCCTCGCACGTATAGCTTTTCCTCCGACGCCCGAGGGGTAAATGTTTTGGTAGGAAACACACACGAGGGCTTCTAGAGTTGGGTATTGTTGAAGCGATTCGTTCAGAGAATATTTTTTAAGCTCGTTTTATTTGAAGATACCTGAATGGTGTGTAAGAATTTCTCTTTATGAGATTTTTTCAATAGACAGTCCTTTAGCGCTGGATTAAGGGATCGCTATACGTATCCTTGTAAACGTTTCCTTTGCACGGTTTCATGATTCTTTTCATATGTTGACGTTTATTTAATATGGATTTTTGTTATGCGTTCGTACTAAAATATGAGAGCAGAACTTTTTGGAGACCGACTCTTTTTTTAGATGAAAATAGATATTTAACATAAGATCCCTTCTAATTTTACTGTGACTACATATCATGTAAGAAGAGCAACAATTGTAATCATATAAGCTCTAGACATGAATAAATTTGTTGAACTGATTGAAACATTTACTAATATTATTATTTATAATGTACGTATCGTTAAATAAACAAAATCCATATCAATGTATAATTTGTATAAAAAAACCATTCAACCAATAAAACAAACAGAATGAAACTTCCGCAAACAGAAATAAATACCACAACAAAGTTGAATCGATACGAAGTCTAATAATTATTAGTCAACGGCCTGAAATTCATGCACAAAGCTCCGACCCGCAGCAATAATAACGACAATTGTTGTGTTTACTGAAACGTAAACGTGGAGCCCCCCCGGGGGGCGGAGCCTCGGGCCCGGCCTCTGCTCGGATGGGCCGCCAGTGCAGTACGGGACGCGCCGCGCGCTGCATCGCACCTCTGTCATGTGACGTACAGTATGGAAGATTGTGAGCTCAGTCAGTACCGAGACATGATCATCGAGGGAGAGCTGCCCCTGGACCTGCGCCCGCCGCCGCGCCTCTACCTGCCGCACTATCTGCGCGACGACCGCGATGACTTCCACCACGAGGACAACTATGTGTCCGTCGACGAGGACACCCCGGAGCACCCGCCGCCGTCCAGCGACTCGGAGCGATACGACGCGTCCAGCCCCAGCGATACGAAGCCCAGTTCACCCAAAAAGCCCAAGCAGAAATCGTCGTCACAACTCATAAAGCCTCCGTACTCCTACATAGCCCTCATCACCATGGCGATACTGCAGTCGCCGCACAAGAAGCTCACGTTGAGCGGAATATGCGAGTTCATCATGACGAGATTTCCATATTACCGCGAAAAGTTCCCCGCGTGGCAGAATTCGATCCGCCACAATTTGAGTCTCAACGATTGTTTCATAAAGATCCCGCGGGAGCCCGGGAATCCCGGCAAGGGAAATTATTGGACCTTGGACCCGCTGGCTGAGGATATGTTCGACAATGGCAGTTTCTTGCGGCGCAGAAAGCGGTACAAGCGGCCGGCGCCGTCGCTGCAGCACGCGCACGCCGTGGTTGCGATGTTAGCGCGGGAAGCGTACGCTCCATTACTACCCCTGCCGTGCTATTTGCCGCCGGGCCCGCTGCTGTCGCTGCCGCGCCCGCCGCCGGCGGCCCTGCGGCCAGTTCCTTTACCGCCCAGAGTCCCCGAGACGACGGACACTAGAACCAAGAGATCAAGAAACGGTTTCTCGATCGAGTCTATAATTGGCTCGCAGGATAGTGAGGTGCCAGAGCCGAGGCGCAGTGCGTTTTCCCCGCTGCATCAAGGGAGCAGCCCGCCGGACGATTGGACTAGATGAATGTTTGGACACGGGTGCGTTTCAAACTATTTCTAACGACCCGCCGGTTGATTGAGGCCCTGGACATTTATGAGTGTTGTAATGAAGACCTTGTATAAATGTAAAATAATTCATTAACGATTCTGCCTTCCCGTTACGGCCAAAGCTAATAGTTACCACACGTACGTATTTTTGCATCTTTTGCGTAAGTACACACAGAAGTCTTCTCTCTTTTTAGCCTCTAAGATAACAATAACTGTATATTAAATTAAATTTCGTCCGACTTTGCTTAAGTAAAAAAACAAAAAAAAATATTTGATAATTTTATAAATCGCGACTTTTGTACTTTCTAAATCGTAATCGCAATTTATTTTTTATTGTTTATCTAAAACACTGAATGAAGACGCAAATACTAATCAAATGTTAAGATATTATTTTAATGTGTATTTAAAAACAACTATTATTTTTATAAAAAAGTGTTATTTTCGTTATATTATAAATATTTGTATTTATATTGATATATTATATTGAAAGTTGCGATGTCTAGTCATTATGTACAAAGTAGTTAACAATTGTAAATAAATGTAAAATTAATGATAGTGTAGTGTTAGATATTGCAGTGATGACCATTTTGCCAAATATAACTTGTATCATAACTTTATCAGTAGTGTAACTTCGTGTATTTAATTTAATATAAGATTTAATAGGATAAAATATAAGCTATAAATACTGCATAATTCATTTGTTTAATTTTCCGCAGAATTTTACCTTCGTAATATGAAAGAGTTATTTTATAAAGCTTTTTCTCGATTCACTTTTTAAACGTCAGATCATTTGAAGCAAATAGGAAATGAATAATTCTTGTACATATTAATATGTGTATATAAGGTTATATACAAATATTACTAGTTTTGAACTGTAGATAGGTATATAAAACTTATCAACTTATATTCTGTCATTTATGTTTCAAATAAATATAGCTTAAAAAATATGCTTTAATGAATGAGTATAGTAATTTTAACTAAATTATTTCACTGGGACATAAACAGAGTGTACTTATTTAGAGAAATTGTTTAATCCTGGCGATTCCAATCAATAATACGATAAACCTATGAAATTATTGTATTGCCACCGATCCTTGATAAGTTTAAATTAAACCTGTCCGTATATAGTGGGTAAAAATCAAGTCTTAAGAATTCGTTTACCTACAAACATGAAACATACTTATGAAGCTAATCATAGCGTGTTTAAAAGTGGAGAAATGATTTAGTTTTTGTACTGAAACTCGTAAAATGGTTATTTCATAACTAAATTTTATACTCAGCATATATTTATACCCTATTTGTTTTTACCCATTAAGTTTCTTAGTAGGTTATTAATGAGTTTGGATTTAACAATTGCAAATTTAATATTTCTATAATGGTCCCAGTTGTTTTCTATTAATCTATTATTTATCATGCGTTGAATGCCTTTCTATTTTAATAAAATAAATTAACAAAATAAGCGATGCCATTGATAAGATGATATATGACATGAAATTCATAAAAGTCGTCAGTATCTCTGAATTATTACACTAAAGGGAGAAGATACAATCCCCATACTGGAAATATATTGTGTGGAATTCATGAATATTTTTTGTCTAATGACTCTGTGTTCATTTACCGATGATCCATAAAAGAAAGCGGTTCTCGATTTGATTGTATTTATTATTGATTTGTTACTCGGTATTCGTTATATCCGATTGGCGTGATACTTATCGTTTTTGATAGGAAACTGTTGTCATTTGTTTATTTTATTAGAAAAGAATTATTATTGCATTTACACTTTTAAATTTCCTTCATTTTGGACTTCATTAGATAATGTCGTGTGAAATGTAAAATATATTTCAATTGAAATCTGTGAAAGTGTAAAAAATTCTCCATCATTTTAAATTCGTAAAATGCGTCGTTAATTTTAAATCATAATTAAAAAAAAAATACAAACCTACTTTCGTATATACCTACATATTACTGACAACTTTTTATAATACGATGATATTATTCTTCTCTTTAATAAACACGTTTCACATAATGTGACATCTACTTAAACACGTTAGGTAGGGTGAGCAAAAAATTAATGCTGGTTTGCAAAATGGTTGCATGTCATACTTATACTTACATATAGATGCGTATCTTTGGCCGGGGACTTCTGCTAAATCTAATTTTTGCATCAACATCAATTACATATAACAACAAGATTAAGAGAGCTAAAAGCTAAAGCAACTAAGCTGTAGATTCACCACAAGGGAATCTTGTGGTGAATCTAAAGCTTAGGCTGAAGCCTACAGTCCACAAGGGAGCTGTAGACATTGAAGAATCCATACTGGTCCATACCAGGAGGAGTATTGGAATCATATGCACGTCCGTGTTATTTATTATACTTGTATAAAACCAAATTGACATGGTACCTACATAGGAAAACTAGCCAGAACCTTACAATACAAAGAAAAGGCCCAGGCACCGGATCGTCACGGTAAGTTGGAAACCACGCGCTTCTTTGATCGCAATAAATCAGTATAATATAATATACCTAAGTACATCTTAATCTAAATATCAAATGCAAAAATCTAATGAATGTTTTAAATCTTAGCTTATTTTTATAATTAAGCATCTCATGTCAGTGACTTTATGTATAAATGGGAATAAATGTTTTAACTCTTAAACCCAAAAGTTGATTACAGAAACTTAGCAATTACTTTAATACCGACTTCAAAAAGGAGGAGGTTCATAAATTTTGCTGAGTGAATAGATTTTGATCATTCATTTGTTATTTGAAAGCTGATGCTTTCTGTGTGATCAAATTTGGTTTAGTTCTGAAAATTGTAAGTTGCTTCAGTTTTTCGATAATATAATTATGTTCATTATCTTCATTAAAATATTTAAAAAAAAATCTATTACCTAACTGGCGTTGCTGATGAGACACAGTGTTAAACTAGTTCAGGAGCCTAAGGATTCAAATAACACATGTCACGTGTTTATGCAAATAAAGTTTTTATTTATTATTTACGAATTTATTTATTATCCATTTGCCGCGTGGTAATAGTACATTTACAAATGATTTAGCTTTTTAAAATACTTCTTAAAAAGCTTAATCATTTGTAAACTTAAATGACTTGGGTGATAGGCAGTAGCCTATGTCTGTCTTCCAAGAGAACTACAAAATGTATTCATATGGACGTTCAAGAGACGTGTTAATTGGCACCTTCTCCGCTTCCTATCAGGTAGGACTGCGGTCAAACGTCTACCTATTTCGTATAAAAAAACAGCTCCTACCCTGTCTGCATACCAAATTTGAACAAAATCAGTTCTGGAGTTTCAACGTTATTGACTGACATACATCAAAAAAAACTAACAATCACGTTTACAGTGTTTGTGTGATTATAATACTTCTCGGCATGAATACATCATATCCTATTGCTTTATTTATCTAACTTATCAAGATCCAAGCTCTCTATGTACAAAAATAACAAAACACAGGAAATATTTCCTTTGTTTACTTAATAACTTGATTACCTATTTAGAGTTTATATGATGAATAAATTGTTTTTATTTTTTTCATATATAATACAATAGTGATAATCTGTGGAATTAAAAAAAAATCTTAACGCAATCTAATTTCTTTTCTATTCTTCCTTAATTAATTAATTAACGCTCTATTATTATTATTTTTTTATATTCACGCATATAAAAGGTAATAATAGGTTAACTGGCAATTAATACATAAAAAAAAACCTTTCAAAATAATATTGATAACATAAAAACATCACGAAGTTCAACAAAACTTTATCTCACATATTAGAAATAGATCTGCAAACAGAGCTGTGTATGGTAACACATCACTCAAACATGACATAGCCGTTAGAGGCTTTCATAGATTGCTGAGATTGCTAAATTATAATTTCTCCACTAATTGCTCTGCCAACATTTATTTTACGCGTGCTAATATTACACGCAAAAATGTAGGGTCATTACCTTAATGTATTATATTCGTACAGTGGTAAATAGTTTGTTTGCAAGCAATAAAACCCCCACTTTCTGTCTGTCTCTTCTTCACGCCAAATTATTTAACCGATTTCGATGACATTCGGTATAGAGATAGTTTGAGACCTGAGAAAGGACATAGGATAGTTATACCCTATACCTGTGAGTGTACATTTTTTATTCGACTATGCAATAGAAGCTACTGGTGCAAAGGTAGAAAAAAAATTAAATTAATTATTTGAGTTCGTTTCTTTTTAATGAATACGATACTGCATTGATAGTCTAAGATTCTTCCAAGCTTCTCCTGATAGGCGATTTGAGAATTCGTCATAAGGTTTTTTTTTCATACATTAGTCATTTAAGATTTTATATTCAGATAAGCTAAGAAAACATATCCGTAATATGTAATATGTATAAGCAGTAAATAATAAAGCGTGGGAAGATATTTATGTAAGACGAGCATTTGCCCGCGGCTCCGCACGCGTTAAATTCGGAGCAGTTTAATAGATGTTACTATACATACCTACCTCTTGAATCACTCTATTTATTAAAAAAACGCATCAAGATCCGTTGCGAAGTTTTATATATTAAAGTATACAGGGATATAGAGACAGAGAAAGCGACTTTGTTTTATACTATGTAGTGAAAACGCGGCAAAAATTTCGCGCCAATTAAGTAAAGAATACAAAAGCGGCATATATTTTCGTTTAGAAATTCTAGCTATGCTCTGTTTATATTATCTGGATTTAGACTTCAACTTAGTTTAAAGGGTATTATATTAGTTATTTAAATATTCTTTAATGTAACAAATTATATATCTTCTCTTCCAAAACAGTGTTTATAAGTCTTTTAGACATCCAATTTACAGTATATGATAGTCTTTTATAATTATACATGGTGTTCTTTCCTTATTTTCTTGTAATATTTTGTGTTGTTTGAATTTAAATAATTTATCTCAGCCCTAGCATCGAGCAACATTGTATCGTGTGCAATAACAAAATTAGCAAACCAAACAAATCATCTCTTGTGCAAATTGTCGAGATAAATGTTAATTCTTTGTTTTATTTGACATTAATATTACTGTAACATTGTTTTAAGGTAATATACAGGATGTTTTGTTTGCTAATGTGCAACGGCGTGATGTTAGGCATGATAAATATTTATTAGATGTTTGTAATGGAAACAGAATATCTGATAGTAATTTTGATGTAATATTATCTAGTATCGGAAGACTATTGTTTCGATTAACTGAATGTGGATAAATGCCATGTTATTTTCCACAAAACTTTTATATAAAGTTGCCTGACGCTTCTACATGGACAGAATTAAGAAATAAAAATTAATGTAAATATGTAATATGTGCTTATAGTAAAGTATGTAGTAATAATATTAGAAGAACACATTAACATTATATATTAAAATGCGATTGATTTCTATGATTATTCACATAAAGCTGAAGTGTTTGTTTGATTTCGTCAATCTTAGGAACTACAGCACTGATTTGAAAAATTATTTCATTGTGATCCCTATGCTTTGAGTTTTATAGGGGTGGACCGCTAGCATGTAACATTTTAAACATGACAATTATATATACTACTAAAGTTCACAATTAAAATTGTGTACACAAGTTTTCATTAGACTATTAATTATATCTTTAAACCATTAATTTGTAAAGAAGGTTGAAAATCGCACCAAAATCAGTTCAGTAGAGTTGAAAGAATACACAGGAATATCGTTTTATAACTATATCATCAATGTATTATATGTCACATCAAACCTATTTTTTATGAAAGAATAAATTGAAAAATCGCGAAATTTCCATTTTTATAAATTGTGACCTTCCTCAAATAATATTTGGCTACAGCCTGTATAAAGCGCATACGTAAAAAAAAACATAGCAAACGGACTTGTTATCACAAATCTTTGCGTATTTGCGCAAAAGTTTTTAATTCGCTACTAAGTATGGTTGTTTAATGTTGATAACAAACTTAATTTGCCGTCTAGATTTGTTTTGCTTACATCATTTTATTTTCTATACTCATATATTTTGAGGAAAAATTTGAAAATACCCAAAACGTTTCAGGTATCTAAGGACTTATGACAAAGGTATTATACAATGTACTGTTCACCTCACATTGCTGATACGAGTCATCTTTTTTTGATTTGAGACCATCAAAATACTAAACAATACTCTTTATTAAATAAATATAGAAGTAGTGAAGTCCCGTGTCCCCTAGTGGGGTATGGGGCAGAAGATGTACATCTGTTTCACTGATCGATTTTCTTTACGGACAAGTAGGTACAGCCTTCCGTGTCCTGCCAGACCGAGACATTTTTTTTTGTGCGTCCCCACCGGGAATAGAACCCAGGACCCCTCGGTTCTCCGTTCATGCGTTAACCACTATACCAAGGAGGCGGTCTAAATATAGAAGTATCCTGGAGTTTTTCATTGTGTCTCACTTGAAGGAAAATTTTCAATTTATTTTTGTTATTCTATGGGTATTTTCATAACAGTTCTATTCGAATTTTTAGTATAGTATA
This sequence comes from Zerene cesonia, assembly GCF_012273895.1. NCBI lineage: Eukaryota > Metazoa > Arthropoda > Insecta > Lepidoptera > Pieridae > Zerene > Zerene cesonia. The sequence goes on along the minus strand of NC_052115.1, from coordinate 1,887,993 downwards.
CTTAGTCTGGCCATAAATACTGTTACACTTAATTATAAAAAAATATTACATTTGAATTTCGAATCTG